>NC_054575.1:891583-956583 GCF_017654505.1 Polyodon spathula | reverse complement strand
AGACACCAGTATGTCTTCTGAGCCTGAAATAAAAAAAAAAATATATATATATATATATCATTTTATTTCATCAACCCCATTTCTCCAGGTGCAGTTTCCCTGACCAGTCTCTTCAAATGCACACACGGTAAACAGTTGCTTTTTTGGTTTGAACACAACAGCGTGTTTTATTGGGAATACTGAAACAAAATACATAAATGAAACAAAACCTAGAAGCTCTTTGGGTGCTACCTAAACAGTGCACATGTTTCCCTACCTAAAGCAAGGCAGGGTAAGCCTGGTCCCCTGTTATTACGCCACAAGTACAAATCCCACTCACAAGTCCAATCTCTGTTATTCCCAGTCCATTACCTTTATCGTTTAGCAGAAAAACATTTTATTTTAAACACTCTTTTTTCCCAAAACCCATCAGAGGACAAACTATGAGCTTTTTATTCCCTCGCCCGGATAAGTAACAGCTGATCATATTTACTCAGTTGTACAATTAATTGGAGCAGGAGTCTTTATAATCAATTTAACTATTAACATAGGGACACCCTAAAGCCTAGTAGCTAGCAATAAAAATGTGTACATTTTTATATTTATTCAAGGATTATTTTACTTAGAGGATCGTTACCTTCATTGTCGACAGACTATGCTTCGACGCAGAATAATTGCAAACCTTGTTTATGGCCTCTTTGCAACTGTCTGTAGATAGAACCTAGAGCTCAGTCTATCAATTTACATACTCTCTGCTGTTTCTTATCTTTACCAGTATTAATGAACAGGCTACAGCAGGGACGGGCATTTCCAGTGTCTCTCCTGGTTTTTGTTCCACCTAAATTACTTAATTGGACCAATTAAGTGCTTATTAGAAGCTTAATTGGTCAGTTGGAACAAACAGCATGGCAGTCCAATCATAAGTGAGCGGAGGAGGGACATAAACAGTCTTTAGTAGGTTAACCAATGGGAGAGTCAAAAATCTGCCCCTTGTTATACAGGTGTCCAAATCATGAGTGGGCAGAGGCGGGACATAATTGGGAGTTTAACCAATGGGAAAGTCAGAAATCTGCCCTGGTTTTAAAGCTGTCCAATCATTAGTGAGCAAAGGTGGGACATAAATAGGGTGGTGGTAAGCATAGCTAAATTTCACATGATATTGCTTATGATAGAGACAGTTATTGTGAATTATACTGAGAACTTCAAAGTAATATTCTGAATTGCTTTTTGCAAATTAAAAAAAAAAAAAAGTCATAAGACAACAGAGACATTGTAGCTGATTTGGTTACGAATCAATTTTCAAGACCTTTCTCACCAAAAATTGAGGTGTACACCCGAAATACCTGAACAGATGAAGGCACCAATTCTTCAACTAGAAGTAATTATGTGGAGTTACTTTTTCTGATTTCTGACTACAACAACGTTTTAAGCAATCCCTTGTTAATAGTTACAGTATTCTCAGGTGCCTGTAACTAGACTCCAAATGGCTTTCTAGAAATTATTAATTTCCATTGAGGTATATAAACTTTTGACTACAACTATCTGTGTGTGTGTGTGTGTGTGTGTATATATATATATAATGGGCAGCTGGCTCTTTGAGCTAAAATATATACATATACACACACACACACACACACACACACACACACACATTATAACTACTACAAAGACATCAGAACAGCTTTTCCTACCTAGACAGATGAAATGAGGCAGGTGAATTTCTTCGATGGCTCCTGAAATCACAGTGATGTCCATCAGTGGCCCAGCTATCATATAGTTCTTCTTTTCCAGATCCTGGCTGTATCTAGTCCAGGAGCTGTACCTGTACTCCACAGTGACTGGACCCTGGGTTTTCCACCGGATACAGGTCCTGGAGCACTCGTACTGACCCGCGCCTGGAATAGCAGTCCTGTACGATACAAAGGTGCTAACATAAATTGTAAAATTACACAGAACCATTGCTACATGGTTAAATGCAGTATGCCCAGTGATCTACTGTAGACTCCAGACCAGGGGTTCCAGAAGTTTTGGTGATGGAGGGCAAATTTCCAGAGATTGCATGGGATGGGGGGTCTGCACAAGAAAATGTAGCACTGATGAAACTGAAATAAGTCCCAAATCATACCTTTTTTTATTTCCTGTACATTTTTGTATTTAAATTAGGAATGTATGTTGCTACCACTGCAACACCAGCAGCTTTGAAATGTATTTGTATTTTATCCTGTGTCTTGGTGCCACAACAGGCTTAGGTTTGAACACCAATATCATGCTGTCACATCTTACATTGTCCTGCTCACAACAATTAAAGAAGATAATCCCGAAATAGGAACTGTTCAAACTATACCAATTCAACCCTTTTGTGGGTTATTCTTCAGCAGTGAGGCAGAATGCATCTTGACTTGTACAGCTAACCACTTCACTGAGAGCTGAATATATGTACAGTGAACTCTGCTTAATTCAAATCTCTGGGGACCATACAAATAGTTTGAGATGTGCAAAATTCGAATTAAGCAAATTATGTAAATTGCCCCATGGTGTGGACATTTAGAGCTATTTCCATAGTAAATGAGCATAAATAAAACACACGTTACTGTATTTTACCTTGATGTTTATTTTTTCTTTCTGAAATCAACTAAATAATCTTACATTTCTATTTAAAGTTCAGAATTAATTATTTATAAATTATCTGCCATTGCATTGGTGCTTTTAATGCAATTAGATACGATTGCTACATAAGATCCTACTAGCTCCTGTACTGCAGCCTGACTGTGGTCTTATTCAGAAACACTGTGCAAAAAAAGAAATGTAACAGTGCCAATTTGAAACTGTAGCCAGGTACTGTTACTACAGTAGTACTTTCCCTAACAAAAGATCCAAGTTGAACACCAAAACTACAAAACTCTACAAAGAGCATTTTCCCCAATGTTGTTGAAGCTGAATACAGTTTTGCTCTTAAAATAATAAAATCTGCAACAGAAAAAGTGCCTTTATACTGAACCGAAACTGTCTCTCTGTTAACATTACAGAAGCTAGCTAGCTACTTCAGCGGCATAAAGTAATCTAACGTTGTTTGGACGGTACCTTCACGTCTTGATATCACAGTCTTTGAGCATCTTCCCCCGTGGAGAGCAATAGGAGACGACAAAATAACAATTAAACAAAAGCAGAAGTTCTTATTCTTTTCTTAGGAGGCTCCATGTTATTTTCCTTCAGCACAGCAAATCCACTGTACACTATAGGCGCCATTTTTTTTAAGGGGCAGTGCACATATAATGACCGAAACAACTTAATAAAAATTGGCTTTTATCCAAAACATGTGAAAAAAAAAAAGTTGGGGAATTTTTCATGAACTTTGATTGCTGTGTATTATTAATTTCCCCCAAATTACATGCTATTTTTTTCCGAAAATTTTCAGAAAATGTAATAATAATAGTCAAGGGAGGGTTGGGGGCCGCACCAAACGTCCTTGCGGGCTGCATTTGCCCCATGGGCCGCACTTTGGGAACCCCTGCTCTAGATTATAATAACGGAACATTTTAAAACCGAACAGGTAAAGTACAAAACATCTAACTTGCAAACCATAGTAATTAAGAACAGGAAATATTTTGTTCTCCCAATTTCTTTCTTTCAAACAATTCAAATTTAATATGTTACATATAATCTTGAGAGAGAGAAACAGTGTTGATAGATGGACAGGCTATAGCTCTATAGAAGCAATGACTGCTGGACTTTGAAGGGCTTTGACATTATAAACCACCCACGTGACCTGCAAATTTACTGTAAAACCAGCAGACCCCCCCCCCCCCCCCCCCCGTGTCATCTTTAAGGATTTGATAAGTTACCTGAATGTGCAGTTTCCATTCTTGATAGAAGTGAAAGGTTCTATCAAAGTCCACTTCACCATGTCCTAAACAAAATATTTTTACACAGAACAAGGGATGTATTTTGTTTCATTGTAAAAAAAAAAAAAAAAAAAAAGGCTTATTTCACGTCAATTCGTGGTCCAAAAACAGGTATTTCAAGCTAAACTATTAAACATAATATCTATTAAAGAAGAAAAAAATTGCATTGTCACATTCAAAATCTATCCCTTTCTCTACAGTTATTCTATTACAAAGTTCCTTAATATTTAAATGACAGTAAATTATAAAATACATTTTTATGTCCACCTTTTAAAGACATTCTATGACCAATGATCAATTTTTCTATGTGTCAATGCTATTTGTTCTGCTTTAATACTATGTTTAATTGAGAATTATCTTGAAATACCTATTTTTAGACTATGAATGCCATGGAAATACATCCCTAATGCTTCTCTACCCTGTCATATTATGGAGATGTATACAGCAATAGTATATTCAATAAGTATGACATTAAATATTATAAATACAAATGGGAAAAGTGATGCATGGATTCTCTGTGACTAACACATGAATGTATAGAATAGGGGTAGCTATTAAAGGGGACAGTCAGCCTCAGAAACTGTTCAGTTTCAAAGCAGTCACATTGCAATGGCTTTGTAGGCTTGAAGTCTGCATTTGTAGTAAACTAGAAATGTAGGTAGCAGTTAACATAAACAGCTTGATTTTCAGAAGGCACATTTTTAGAAAGAAAACAGAGGCCGCAATGCATTTGCACTGCAAGCGTTTTTGCTACCTAATTACACATCTTTATTTTCAACAGGGGCAGGTTCATTTCTTCCACTCGCAATGTCAATTGATTTTTCCGGTTCCTTATAAAAACAATTTTTCACATTTCAATAGTCTGGACTTCGATTTAAGTGGAAAACAATAAGGAAGTGCACACTGGAAAATAAAAAAGACAAGAAAAATACATTCTTAGCCACCCAGTTGAGTTTTTCGATGGAATTTTAACACATCAGGTTGTTCAGTTTAAAAAAGATTTGGGACTGTTCTAGGGCAGTTGTGATGCATAGTTCACCCCCCTAATCTGTGTAAGTCACTTTGGGTAAAAAAAAAGTCTGCCAAATGACTAAATAATAATTAATAATAATAACAACGTGACTATAGAAAAAAAAACTTAATTTATTTAAATATCACAACGTGTTCTCTGGTGCAATATTCTGATTCTTTACATGCAATAAATGTTTCTGTATGTTTGTGAAAAATCACAAACGTGTTAAACATTAATATGCATTTGTTACTTATGTTTTATAATGGTCATATGTTAATTATGTATTTAATATATTAAAAAAATTAGGCAGCATCCATTTAGATGCCCCTGTTCGAATTTTCCGAACAAGGCACTGTTCTCCACGATAAATGAGTCCTGGCTTGAGCCAGGGTACTTAGAAACTACATCTGTGATAATACACTGAGGATCACATAAAACTTGCACAGTTTAAAGAGTGGTGATGTTTTCTGCTTCGGAAAGCGATTTCATTCCTTGAATCTGGGGATATTGCAACATGTGTGCAATCGATGAAACCCAGCACATTTGGGAAGCCAGACAACTGATAATATTTGTGTTTGGTTCTATTTTGTTCCAATTGGAAATAGTATATGGCCTTGCCCTATGGAAAAGTGCATCTATGACATCAGCCAGTATCTTTGACATAGAAGATTGATGCCTGATCTGTCCCCAGCTGTTATCTGGATGGCATGTGTTGCATGAAAATGCATGGCTACTGTAACCTTTATAGTTCTTTAAATGTACAATTATTTACATGATATAACCTAACCCCCTAACCCTTTTTGATACAATCATGCACTTACATATATTCTGCAAAAAGATTTACACATTAGCACTATGCATAATAACACTGGAATCATGTGTAAGTGCACATGTATTTAATATTTAACTACTATGTTAATACACAGTAATTAGAAACAATGTAAAGTATTACTGTTCTTATGTTAAAACTGTAGGTACAGAAATAGAGAACCGAACGTTATCAAATACGTGATTTTATAAAAACAATGTTTTTTAAGGTAACGAGTACATTTTTTTCCCCTTGACTATTTGACTATTTCTACCCATTGTACAGAATGTACAAAGCAATACATTATACTTACCAGTGTCACCCGACACTTGGTACATTTAAATCTCCCCTGTCCTGCAATAACAAAAAAACAAAACAATCTATGCTTGGTTTGAGGAGCTGTACTTCACAAACAAGCATATTAGAAAAAAAAAAAAAAAAGTTGTGTGTGTAGCCCTATTCAGGGGTCCACAACACTTACAATATTATCAGTGCAGCAGTATTTCTGTATAACATTGGTCTATATCTATTTATGTCTCAGAAAATGATTCTTTCATGAAATAATATACGTTTAAATAACGCTGCAGTATAAAACAAATACAAATGCTTTTGTCTATTTTTTATATTTTCTTTCCAATTCAGTGTTGCTCACTTATTTGTAGAGGTCTGGACTCCACTTACAGTAAGGAGCGTTTTCCCGGTAGTAAGTTGTGCTGGACCTTTAGGGACACTGAAGTTGGTCTAATAACGAGATACAGTTTCAGCAATCAAGCTGAGTTTATTCACTAGAATTAAGGCTATATAGAGCTCTTTTTTCATTGCCATAATGCAACTTACCATTTGTGGCTAGGTGTTCCTTTTTTCTTACTATTTTAAATTAATTGCATGTGTGGTCTATAAAGTCATCATTCAAATTAGATGGGGGGTTTTGCACCCAAAAATCGCTTTGTGTGTATCCTTACATCTACCCCTTAATTTATATACTTTTTTCTTAACTCTTACCCGAACCCTAACCCTATATCTTTGATACTAGTCTGTATGTGTATTGTGTAAAGTGATTTACACATTGAGCACTTTAACGATGCATAAAAACATTGTAATTGTGTATGTATGCATTTACCAAGCAACTACTATCCACACGCACAGTAGTTAGAGACACTTAATGTAAGGTGTTACCAAAAAAAGTATATTGAAACTAATTACTCTTTACATGTCAACGGCAGTATTTCCATCTTGTTGATTTGGCTGTATATGCTAAATTACCTGTTGCTAATGCCGTGGGACCTTGAAGAAGCGGAATAGCTTTCTTTGTGTCCAAAGACTTCCTCTTGGTAGAATCAGGGCAATCCCATTCTATTAATAATAATATCAGCATTATCTAGCACACAGAGAATGGCATTCCTTCATCCAGCAGGACAGGCACAAAATGTAACTTGCAGCATAAGCTTTTTGATGACGCCACCCCTTTCTCTGATGTCACCACCCCTTTCTCTGATGTCACCACCCCTTTCTCTGATGTCACCACCCTGTTTCAGTCCCCTGGCTGCAGCTACGTCTCTGTGTAGATTTGCTACTGCTTTGCACATTTCAGCCACCATACTAAATAAAGAGGGAGCACTCTATAAAGAAATTCATCTAGTCTATACAGCAGTGTGCAAATATATTACCGCACCTCAAGATCTCAATTTTCAGTACAGTGATATAGAAACAACAGGCATTCATGTGTGAAAACCACTTTGTGCTTTAGATAGGCATCTTAAACAACATTTCAAAAGTATCATGAATTTCACCATTTGTGGCTAGGTGTTCATTTTCTCTTATTATTTTTTAATGAATTGCACATGTGACTTAAAGTCATGATTTAAATTACACAATTATTAATGTTCCTATTTTGACAATTTGCAAGATTTTCAGTTAGTGGTTTGATTTCATATGAAACAGAAAATCAAAACCACAGAAGCAATGAGGTGTGCTAATAAATGTGCTCACTACTGTATGTCTATGAGAGGGAATGAGAGCTGAGAAGCAGCTCCTAAACTCAGAACCAAAACACCTCAATGCTCACCTATCAAAATATTAAAAAAAACAACCACACATTTTGAGTAATTACAATAAGGACCACTGATTTAAATCCTCATACAAAAGGAAAGGAACAGTATTTACTTATACATAATTACAATGTTATTATACATAGAATTCTGACTAAAACCACGAAAAGTGAACACATTAGAGTATAAAATTGATTTTAAGATGTTGTTGTTAACTTATAAAGCCCTGAATGGATTAGCACCTAGTTATTTGCAAGAGTTACTCACCCTGTATCTTCCAAACTGCACTCTGAGATCACTAGATGTGGGGCTGCTGGTTATTCCTCGGGTCAACACAAGCAGCCCGGGAAGAGGGAGGGCTTTTTCTTGTAGAGCTTCTAAATTATGGGATGCTCTGCCTTAGTTTGTCAGGGAAGCTGGGACTGTTACAGTTTTCAAGTCAAGAGTAAAAACAGCCTTTTATCAAATGGCTTTCTTATTTTATTTTAAAATTGCTGCTTTTGTATTATTATGTGTATGCTGTTATTTAAATGACCTGACCTGTGGCAGTTATGTGTAATATGCTATACAAATGTATAGTGGTTTGTTCTTTTTTCTGCTATGTTCTGTACAGTGATTTGCTATACTTTTTGTATAAAAAAGCACTGTATAAATGCAATAAATAAATTAGTTACAATGTAAATTACATGATATGACTCTAAACCTAACCCAAACTCAGAGGGCCCAGGGGGGGTTCAAAAGTTTATTTATTTATTTGTTTATATTTGAACAATGAATTTTGTTCTTATTACCTGCTGTTTCATACATGCTAACATTCTGACAAATATAGTTCAATATTGAACAATTGATTTGGTGTGTTTCATGTTTATAAATAAGGGTTAAATTAACGTTTGGGGAGGGGGGCCCACAATAAGGTCCTGCAATGGGGCCCATCTTCCTCTTCCTCTTCCTCTGCCACTGAACTATACATAATAACATTGTAATGACGTGTAAATACGCATGCACTTACTAAGTAACTACTCTGTAAATACACAGTAATTAGAGACACAAAGCGTACCAAAAAGGATTTTGAAGCTCTTTACTCTTTTACTCTTCAGTGGCAGTATTTCCATTTTGTTCTACCATATTACCTGTTGTTAATGCTGTGGTACCTTCAAAGAGCGGCTGAGCTTTGTTTGTGCCCAAAGAATTCCTCTTGGTAGAATCAGAGCAATCCCATCCTATAATAATGACAATAAAACATGACTAAACCGGTCAATTTTTTTGTCATGGGTTTAAAGCATCACTAGAATGCCTTGATATTATTATTATTATTATTATTATTATTATTATATTATTATTATTATTATTATTATTATTAATATAATAATAATAATAATAATAATAATAATAATAATAATAATAATAATAATAATAATAATAATACAAAGGGAATGAACAAAATCAAGGCATCCTCAGTGGGATTAAAGGATATATGAGAAAAAAATGATCATGGATGTGCAGGCGTTTGGAACTGGAATCTGTTGGAATTTGTACTTTTTTTTCACAAGAGATACAGCTACTCAATGTTTCCGACCTTTCTCAGAGAACTTTGAAAGCAAGTATCTAGTTCTACAGCTCATATTTCCGTGTCTTGTACGATTAGGGTTACAGTGTCACATTCACAGCGATTCACAGCGTGGCATCCGCGGATTGGAGGAGTGGATGTGCTAGTTAATCAAGGGGTCAAGTTTGACAATATAAAGAAGGGCAATTTATTCCTTATTTTTGGTTATGCTGAAACCTAGAGGACTGTGTTTTTTAAAAGAGAACTGTGAGTGTTTTGTTTGTTTGTTCATTGTTATTTGTCTACTTAGACTTGACAGCTAACATGATCTTGAAGCTGTCCCCCACGGCCAGCAGTAAAACCCAGACAACATTTCCCCACTTGTTCACCAGTAAATAGCGCGTATTGTCTTGTACTTCATCATGTGCGCTAAGAGCACTCACTTTGACTGTCTGTTTGTGTGTTTAGTACCAAGCTTATTATTCATGGGCCTGCACACCCTGTTTTCATTACTGTTGCAATACACATAGCTATGTATTGCAAAACTGCTTGCTGTTTTCTGCTCGGTCAACAGACCTTTGGATTACAAAATTAAAAACAAACCTTGGTTGGTTGTCTGTTTGTTATTGGATTCCTGCACCTGCACTGCACCTGCTCTACTCATTACCACTTTGCCACATGGCCACACCGACGTTCAAACTTTGCTTGGAGTGGAATTTGACTCTGTGATAAGCTGAAGCATTTGAAGCACAATCATCTTCAGAGTGACCACAAAATACTAGACTCTGCCTGCCCAAAGTGCTGCAACTTTAAGAAGAAGCTTCACATCTTCTCTGTTTTCCTCAATTTCTTGCTGCCTCACTGAGGGGACACACGATGCAACTCACTGACCAGAACCAGACTGAATAGCCTTGAAATGAGACCATGCAACCATGCTCTTAATATGCTGCCTAGTAGCATGATGCTGTTTAAACAGAGTAGATATATCTTTCTATTTCCACTCTCCGACGTCTATAAAAACTTGCTTACCAATCTTTACAACCTTTTTGAATTGCAGATCCTGCAAAATACCTACAACAAAAGTAATATACTGCATCCTGTGAAATGAACTTTCACTGACTGCACCTGATGCTTCACCAGTGGAATTTTCACTGCACCTGACACTTCATTGTGTCAGGTGCAGTGAAACCAGTGAAAAACCAATGACCTAAAGAAATCATTTATAAAATAATTTATTTTGCCACTACAGTGGCTCTCAAAAGTATTCACCCCCCCCCCCCCCCTTGGACTTTTCCACCTTTTATTGTGTTACAACATGGAATCAAAATGGATTTAATTAGGAGTTTTTGCCACTGATGAACACAAGTCCATAATGTCAAAGTGAAAAATACAATCTACAAATTGTTCTAAATTAATTACAAATGTAATATACATAAAAAATTACATTTTGATGTTGTAGCACAATAAAATGTGGAAATGTCCAAGGGGGGGATACTTTTGAGAGCCACTGTACATTACATTTCATGTAAATATTTATTTGTAATATATTTAATATTAAAATTAACTAAATGAAATTAAAGTTATAGAGTAAATTCTGTAAATTTAATATAAAATGTGATTTCAACTAGAAAAAAAAAAATCTAAAGCATCTCTAAAAACTGACCACTTTTAAAAAAAAAAAAAAAAAAAAATTTTTACTTAAACCTCTACTACTGATGCACATAAGAAAAACTTAAAACACATCTTACTTTTTGAGCTGAATGATTTAATGATCTATTGAAAATACTAAGTTTTAGTTGCTTCCTCTCTACTTCTGCCCTTTTATTTGCTGCTTTGTGCTTCTGCTCGCCTGACGGGTATAAGTGACCAGTCATTGTACACCGTCCTAGTCAAATACCAGAGGACAGCTGATAGACAGAGAACAAAGAACTAACAGAAATTAATAATCATGCATTTCAAAAATGTAAAAAAATTATAACTGCAATGCATTTGAATAAACAGTTGATCCAGGAAATTTAACAGACATTTGAAAGTTAAGAACTCCATACAGATTCAGAGACTCTTTTTCCTAAAGAGACCTCTTTTGCAAGAACTATTTGATTCATCTTACCAATTTTTCATAAAGTTTTATGAACTTAATAACTATTTTAACAGACATTTGAAAGTTAAGAACTCCATACAGATTCAGAGACTCTTTTTCCTAAAGAGACCTCTTTTGCAAGAACTATTTGATTCATCTTACCAATTTTTCATAAAGTTTTATGAACTTAATAACTATTTTAACAGACATTTGAAAGTTAAGAACTCCATACAGATTCAGAGACTCTTTTTCCTAAAGGGACCTCTTTTGCAAGAACTATTTAATTCATCTTACAAATTTTTCATAAAGTTTTATGAACTTAATAACTATTTTAACAGACATTTGAAAGTTAAGAACTCCCTACAGATTCAGAGACTCTTTTTCCTAAAGGGACCTCTTTTGCAAGAACTATTTGATTCATCTTACAAATTTTTTATAAAGTTTTATGAACTTAATAACCATTTGTTTTAAATAAGATGATAAATCTAAACATGTTAATTTCTTATACAAAATGTATACAATGTTTTAAAGTCACTGTTGCAACATTTGGGACAGTTAGTATTGTTAATGGCCCAGGAGACCCCCACTACCCTAATACACACACAATATCACAGATCAGCCTAGTCAATATATACAAAGTATAGACCAGATCACCACAATGCACACACAACCTGTTGCAGTGAAACACTGACACCATGTTTTCCCTTCTAAGTCCATTTTGTTGCCTGTAATCAGAATAAGAGCTCTGTCTACATTTTTGCAAACCAAGTATTAACAATTCAGCAAATCAAAAAAAAAGTAATCTAACATTCAAGCAGGGCATGACTAGAAATGTCACGAAATACAGTCTTTGGCATTATTAAAAGTGAAAATAAAATCGTGTTCATTTAAATAGGCAGCTGCTATGCTTCATTTACATAAATGCTGTGTGTATGCATGCTTAATCTTACATCAGCAAAATAGCAAATATCCTTTTAGAGTAATACCAGCTCAAAGACAATACAAGCTACCGGTGACGTGAGTGTGGCTTTCAGTTCCACTGATTAACTGTAATTAGTTGAAATGGCACTGGCTACTATTTTGCTATGGCATTTGAAATCAGCCGAGTTGCTGTGACATGATAAATCTTATTTATAAGCTAAGCACTTTGCTGCACTTTATTGCGATAATTTGCATTTTCTGAATTGCAGCAAATGCAAATTATCGCAATAACTTGAGAGAGGCTGTTGCTATGGTGTTTTTTTTTAGTTTTTTTTTTTTAGGCAGAACAATTTAAAAACATATAGGACTGCAGCTTTTGGGAAGAAAAAAGAACGTTTCATTCACGTTACATTAGCGTCAGGCTAATCACTGCACTTTTGATGTCCGAAGCATGAACACTTTCCTTTAAGCCTTTTAACTTCTCACAGAAAACTGCCATTTGGGATATAGATGAACATTTTGTTCTCAAATATAATTCCGCCGATGATGTATGGGGTCAATTGTAACACGCGTTATAACTTGCCCCAACCCAGGGAGCCATTACCAAACCCTATGAGCACTGAATTGTGTCAATTGTAAGTACAGAGATCAGGGATGACAATGCTAAAAGCCTGGATCCATGAACTAGATAACACAGAGATATATCACAAAAAGAAAACGTACTCTACTAGGTCAAAAATTGATTTTTGTAGACAAAATCTCAGGGCTTTGGCACATGCTCTTCTACAGACAGCCAGAGACTTGAACTGAGTATTTGCTGAGTGAACAATGGCACTCTAACTTGCTTCTGATTGGAGAAATTCAAGGTGTTACAACTGTCCCTGGTCTCCTTACTGTAATGCGTCTGAAAAATTAGTGTTCATGGGGCTGGATTTAAATAAAAAATGTGATATAGAGGATTAGTTAAGAATTGTATCACATGTGATACAAAGATTGGCATTACAAAGTCATTATTAAAATAATAAAAAGTCCATACTTACCAGTGAAAAGTGAATGCAATAAGAACTGGCACAAGTCTTTTCTGTTGATACAATCTAATACTGTGGTGGCTACCTGAACAGCCATCTCATCCCCGCAGTTTATAACCAAAAGTTTAGCCAGTTCCAGACTTGTTGCCTGCACTAAAATCCTTGGCGATATTTTATCGAACCCGTAGCATCCCACCAGGTTTAAAATTTCCATTTTCAGTCTCCTAAACTCCCGGTCAGTTACACGCTGAAATGCGCTGCTTAGAACTTCGTAACAACCTGACGACATGTTGATCGCAGTAAATGGTTGGTTTATCCAACAGTCTGCAGCAAAGACAATGTGGGCAGGAGCTTATTGGTGTTAAAAACAGGAAACCACCCGTTGTGAGAACCAAGAAGTGAAGTACAAGAATGATTCATTTTGAAATAGAGGCCGACAGGAAAACGTGTTTCAAAAGCTAATTTTACCTGTGATAGCACATGTTAGGATACAGCAGGCTTACGTAGAAAATATTTACCTATTGATTTATTTTTGAAATGCCAGAGATTGTTCCAGTCCTGAACTATTAAGTTTACAAATGTGTGTTTTTACAGCTATTAAATATAAATGAAACCCATTTAAATAGTTATTTATCGTTGGTGTCGCACAGATACATACTGTTTTGAATTCTGCATGGTTTTACATTGTGAATTCTGTGCGCTTTAACATTGTTGACTGAAAAGACGATTGCAGCAGTATAGTGGTAATGTCTTTGTTCAAACTTCCAAAGAAACAAGTACTTCTCATATATCCTTTATTTATCCAGTTCTCCACTCACAGGTCCTTCTTTTCATCTCCCATCTGCTCTTGGCTGGTTCCAAAACCTTCTCTGCAGTTCTCGGATCGCCGCAACAGTTCCTAGGTCACCCATACTCCTTCCTGTGGCTTTCTTTCTTCCTGTCCTGATGTAGCAGTTTATATAGGGTAGATAATGCTGGTAATAGCTGGATGAATTTTTAAGTCCCTGTGCTGTAATACAAACACTGTGCTGCTTCTCCCTCATAAACCATAAAGGGGTAAAAATAACAAAAACAAGAAATCAATAAAAACACAATTCAAACAAGTGAAATAGAATAAGTGCAATAAACAATTAGTGACAATAATTAGTACAAAAAAAGTATTTCCCCATAACAAATGTTGGTCACAAACCAACCACACACAATTATTTACAAATGTACATCTGCAGAGCCTCTATAAATTAAGTGTCAGACACAGTGGGATTCTATTTTTTTTTTATACCATCCTAGTAATATTTAAGGTGATCTTAGATTCAACATTGACAAATTTTTGCTAAAGGTCAATTTAATGCAGTACTGTGCTTTGTGTTTCGCAGGCTGGCAAAAACAGTTTCGTTTTCGTCAAAGAACGAACCAGCAAACTTCCTTACACCAAACAAAGACACACCACACAACACAACAGCACCTTGTTTGAACAGAAATGTTTTGAATCGGCATCCAGCATGCAAATGGAAATTCAATCATTGGGTGTGCTACTAAAATAAACAAAAAGGCCCCAGTTAAATCAACTCTGAACTTGTTGCAGCTGCATGATAAGATTAAGAACTGTAAGAGAATGGGTGGAATGGCAGCTAGGGGGTATGACCCGAATTCCTCCCCTTTAAAGAAGCTGGTAGATAGAATCTTGTACATAACAAAGATTTAACCAAACATTTTCAAGGTAGGATTTTCTGCACAATGAAAAATTTATGATTCCCCTGGACAGTTTGGGACAGTCCAGGCTTTTTAACGCTCATCCCAATGCATTCTGGTACTTTTTACCTGTCTCAGGTATCTTTCACAGCATGACTCAAGCCTGAACTGTCTCGGTGAACATTGAGTTACACAGTAGCCTTACTTAATTAAACAGCTTTATACTACAGAATGGTTTTCAAATTATCTTATACGCAGATGCCCTATTTTGAGAGACCAGGATTATTTCTCTTTAATTATGCATTTTGTTCTTTTTTTTAAAATTTAAAACATGATTCATAATAAGTTAATATGTATGGCTAACACTTATGATACCCTTATATAAGTCATCCACAGTAAAAGCATAGTGAAGTGTAATAATAGCATTGTAATACCCAGAGAGGTTTGGTAAATTATATTAAACATGGTAGGGACTGTTTTCTCATCATGTTACAGAGGACCCTATCGGTCAGGGGCCCAGTGAGCTCAGATGGACACCTGCAGGGCTGGCCTTTGTCTTCCAGAGGGCGCTAGCTCGCTGACATCCGCTCTGGAGTTTCTGGGTGTAGAAGAGGAAGCTGGCTTGGTCGTGGGATCGGAGGATGGCCATTGAATCTTCAGTTCTCCTGAGCTGTGCATGGAATTGCTGTGATGGGCGAACATGATTGGACATTCTAGATAGGAGAAAAACAAGAGTGGAAAAATTGGGCACTGTGATCTGGATGCCTGCAGGGGTGACGTCAGACCAGGGAACTGAAATCACAACAAGCAATGACTTGGCAAAACAGACGCTACGGCATTCAATGTTTTATTAAACAATAGAAAATAAACAGGTTTAACAAAACAAAAGACTTTACACTAAACAAAAGGGAACACGGGCCAAACCAAAGCAGAACATGAAACAAATCAACAAGTATAAATCTAAATATAGCAATTGTTATTTCTTTTTACTTCTTGTTCTACCTGTTCTCCACTCACAAACACATTCAACAACTGTGCAACCAAACTGCAAGTTTTTTATATTATGGTTGATGGCTTAACTAGCTGGTAATTATCTCGTTACCCCTCGGCCATAGTCTGCACGAGTTTAGTAATGATGCGTGACTGTCAGCTAATTAAATACTCAGGAGCTGATCAGTTACACATCTTCAAAAGGTTTCTAAAACCAAAACATTAACAATTAATAGCAGTGACTTTTCATCAGCGCAGCAAAAAATAATAATTCAATTAACACATAATAATATCGGCTTGTCATATACAGAATTTACGTATACAGGCTAACTTCACTATAACGAACCCTTCTTATAACGAAACCCTTTTTCTTAAAGATCCGAGCAGCAAGAACTGTTTTCTCCAATAGAAATTAGCCCTATTAGAACGATCACTTTTACAAAATGTACCCAGATAGTGACTCTCACTGAACTGTCTCCAGTGGGAATGTGTTATTCTCTCTGTGAAAATAAAGACCTTGGTAATTCAAAGATAAGGCTGATTCATAGATAACCTATTGTAGTGTGAATCAGGTGTGATGTTTGCAAACGTTGCCACCTTCGCACAAACTGCAACCATGGCAACAGGCGTGACGAGGTAACCGCAGCCAGGCAAAGTGTGTGATGATGGCAAGTAAGAAGAGATTGTCTTTGTCTATGTAAACAAAACTTCAAATTATCGATGATCTGGACCATAAAAGAAAATCGCAAGCCACACTCTTCAAAGAACTGCGCTTGGCAAAGAACACTGTTGCAACCGTGTGCGCCAACAGAAAAAAAAAAAATCAAGTCTGCTATCGCTGAAGATGGAACTCGGACCCAGAGAAAGCGAATCCCTACTGCGACCCATGAAGCTCTTGATGAAGCACTTTATCAGTGGTTTAAAACAGCCAGAGATAAACACATTACCGTTTCGTGTCACGGGCATAATGCGAAAAATGTGCCTCTTCGTTAGGAATTGAAAACTTCAAATGTTTAAATGGTTGGGTAGATTGCTTTAACCAGAGGCGTGATTTAAGGCCGGCGAAAACGCTAAGGGGGTTGACAAGCGTATGCCTGATGGATATTTTTCCATCTCTTATCCAGAACTACACTCCAAGAGACATTTATAATGTTGACTTTTTTTTATCAGCTCTTTCCCAATAAAACTCTGGCCAAAGCTGCCGATGACTGTGCTAGCACTAAACAAAGCAAGCAGCATATTGCTGTTCTACCTGGAGAAAACATGGATGGAACTGATTGTCTGCCTCCTCTTGTCATTGGTAAGGCAGCAAATCCCAAGTGTTTAAAACATGTAAAGACACTAACAGTATTGTACAGGCACAACAACAAAAGCCTTGATGAACAGAGAAATCTGGACCAAATGGATCAGATCGTTCGACAAAAAACAATATAATCTTAACACTGGAATGTGCTGCTTTTCATAGACTATGCGCCCGTGCATCTTAAAGTCAAGCATCTGAAAGCAGTTACTGTACACTTTCTCCCCCCCCTAATGCAACAAGTGTTCTGCAGCCTATGAACCAGGGGGTTATTCAGTGCTTCAGATCCTGGTTCAGAAAGTTTCTACTAAAAATCTAGGTGGACAGTCTACAAGATATGCACTACACATGCAAGGCATGGGATCAAGTGTCATAAACGTGTTTTGTGAACTGCTTTAAACATGATGTGTGGTGTGCAGAAAATGCCGGTCAACAAAAGGAATGTCTGTTGGGGAGGAATGCAATATACTGGGAATTTCAGAAACAAAATTAGAGGAAATTGCCCTTGAAGAAAACCAACTAACTATGAGCGATGAGGACACTGTTGAATCGGTGACATTGAGTCGGGGAGAGGATGACATTTGTGGTAACGAGGACATGGAGGGCACAGAACCAGTCATTCCTTAATTGGACAAGTTCAGAAAGGCAATCGCAACTGTGAGTAACTTCACACAGTCATTTCCAGGAACTGAGGGTCTTTTTGGACTGGTTAAGAAGATTTCAAAGGCTTGCATTGAGAAAAGCACGAAAAGTATGAAGCAATCTACGCTGGGTATGTTTTTCAAGAGAAAGGACATGTAATTACACTATTCAGCATGTAAGTGTACTTTTTATCTTTTTTTTTTGATTGATTTACTGTTTTCTTTTAAATATTTGATGTTTAAATGTTGATCAGTGTGAAATTGTCTGGAAAGAACTACCGTATACCGTATAAAGATGTTGAATTCAATTTGGGTGTTTTTTCGTTCTGATACATCAAATTGCCAAACCTTCTTATAGTGAACACCCTGATATAACGAACATTTCTCCAGGTCCCATGGGGGTTCGTTATGGTGAAGTAAGCCTGTATAATATAACTAATAATAATAAACACATATATACAAAGGGGCAGGACACTCCCCCACAGGCACGCTGTATTTTAAAAAATGAAGGGGAATTTCCATTTGCATGCTAGATACAGATTCAAAACATTTCCAAAACAAATATGTTGCTGTGGGGTATGGTATGCCTTTGTTTGGTGTGGGGAACTTTGCTGTCTCTTTCTTCAAAGAAAACGAAACTGTTTTTTGCCAGCCTGCTAACAAGAAAGCACATTTAGCATTAAACTGACCTTTAACAAAAACATATCGGTTCAAATTTGAGAGATTAGTTTTTAAGCCGTTACCAGGACCACTTTAAAATTATTTCTACTACTTAATAAAAGTTTAAATGACTAATTTTACTATGTTTTATTTGGTCTTCAGATGCGGCAAAGTCGATAAGGGGCATTGCAGATGTACACTTGTAAATATAGTGCGTGGTTGGTTTGTGTGATTTGCAAATATTTTAAGCAGGAAGTCTGCATATTCACTGCAATGAATCTAGAGACTAGGTTAAAACGAAAGCACGGCGGTCCCTTACCCATTACAAAGTAAAGCAGTGGTGGTGCCACAATAATGAATTTTATCTCAGCCTTGATTGGATGCAAACTTGTCAGATAACACAAAAGGAGGATCTGGGAATGAGAGTAATTACTGAGAGCAGCAGGTGTCTGTGCTCTTTATCCCTGCACCAAGATAGCGCACCGTTTCTTTGTTGAAATGTTTTGTATTTTGGTTTATTCTTTGCCCTTCCCCCTGGCAGGCAGCCTTTGCCGGAATCCTACCTTTCCACAGGTCCTAGTAGCTCCTTTAAGCCAAATATTATTAGACTATGTTTTTCATGGTTATAATGGATTTAATGATTAAATTCTAAAATAATCATGTAAGTTTACATTTTTATCATTTAAAATGTGATGCTCTACCTTCTATTCCTCATTAGGAACCTGGCTGCCGCTTTATTTCGCTTCTGGTAAAAGATTTAACGCACCGCATAGAGCTGCACGATGTCATCAGTGAAAAAGACACCATCTGCCTCAAAGATCGCAAACTTTAATAAAGAAGCCCTCTCTATCTATTGCAGGTCATCTAACACTTGATTTATTTTGTTTTCATGCCATGTGTAGTATTTGATAAGCCACCCTGCTGCAATAAATAATTTGTGTGTAAGGTTGGCAGGGATGGGGTTAAATGGGTTCCTGTCAGCAATAACAGGTTTGGCCATTCCCCAGTTAGATAATTGGTTCTAACTGTGGAGAGGCCACATGTTTATAAGTAAGGAAATCCTTTGTTGAGGTCAGTGCTGTGATTGCTGTTACAAATTGGTAGTGAATGCTAATGCCCAGCCTAAAAGTGTTATTTTTTTGTTTAATAAAGTGCACAACAACACTTCACTGCAGCTTCTGTCTCCGAGTCTCTAATTCCTGCTGGTAACGTCTTGGGCCGTGACGCTATCCTGTCACAGTTGGTCTGCTTGTTTGCTGGAACCCCGACGTCCCAAACCCCAGTGGGATTGTAGATAAGAGGACCTCCTCTGTGTCCTCGAGGACCACGGTTGGTGCCTTATCTGCAGGGAGTGCGGGCACCAGGTGGTATGCTGCCCTCTCCAAGAGGAATAGGAGAAGCTGCCTGCCCGAAAGGTGACGAACAAAGCAGCCATTGCCATACGATATTTAAAACCAGAGAAGAAAAGATTATTAAATGTCATCATGATATGTTCTTCTTCAGTTGCATTTCCCTTTGCCTCTTTCTACAAGCTACTACCGTGAGAAGTTTAATTGTCCATGATAAAATCACAAGAATTTGGTCTTCAGAAGACATCATTGCTCTATTGATAAATTGCACAGGCAGCACTGGTTGCGTTACAATGAGTAACTACTGTGGCTGAAGCAAAGACATTCTAAACAAGCTATTGGCACTCAGTGTTGGTCATGAAGGCGGCAAAATTACCGTACCACAAATGTATCCAGACAAAGGTTTCGTAGATTTCAAAGTATGGGCAATTTTACTAGGAATATTTTAGCTTACAACTAAAACATTCATACAGAAGGTAGTGTGGTCCAATGGTTAAAGTCCAGGGCTCTTAACCAGAAGATCACCAGTTCAAATCCCAGCTCTGCTACTGTGTGTCTGCAAGTCAATCAGCCTCCCTGTGCTCCATCTTGCAGATGATTAAATCAATGTCCTGTTGTAAGTGACTCTGCATGTAATGCACAGTTCACAGCCTATCTCTTTGTGTTTTGTGATGGTGGGCCACTATGAAAGGTGCTATATAAAGATGTTATTATATTATTCTAGACACATACAGTCCAGGCATCAATGGTACCTTGAAAATACTGTCAGCCTGTTCTCAGCCTAAAACTGAATCACCTTTATGAGGAGCATTTTATTTTTTAAAGTTTAAAAAGTTCAGAGAAGGGGAGAAATATATGTAGAGGTTTATAACTGAACTCGTTTCTGCACAAACCACATCATAACAACATATAATCAAGGAAACAAAAATCCACTTCCTCCATTTGTTAGGCCACACCCTAGTTGTGCAATCTCTTTACAGAGATCATTCAAGTGCTTCAATGACCTATATTCACTGCCAGACAGCTTACCTGAGTGTATGATCCTATCCACAAATCAAAACCATGGAGCAGCACAAATATGATATATTTCTAGAGACAGATATGGACTTCAGAGACACTTTGTCAAAACTGATAACCTATTTTCAAACTAAATCTGTTGGAAATGAATTTAAGATTTCACTGGTTTTCCCGAAGCTTTTCAAGATGTCTTTCAGAACAGAACAAGGTACGTTTCTAACAAGATCTCTGCTTTAATGTAACTTGAAATAAATCCATAAAGTGAACCATGAAATTAAATTAAAATCGAGAATATAAAATGCACAGCTCTTTGCATTACTTAAAAGAAATGCTTCAAAATTGCTCAGTTTATTTATTAAGTAACAAAAAATTGGCATTTTAGCCCTACATGATCTACAAATCAGAGCTTCAATTCCATTACAGAATATCATTTAACATGGAGGTTTTCAAAAGGCAGAGAATGGCCATTCACCTATTCTCTTGACACTGTCCAGACTAGACTCTATGTAATTATGTAACTACTATGGGAATGCACAGTAATTAGACATGTATGCATGTCTGTGTCATTGTATTGCACCCTTGTACTAAAAGAGAGTGATATGTTCTTTACAGCACAGGAAAGAATGCTAATGCAGAGACTGCATGTGATAAAGAGTGGATTTTCGACACTGACTGTGAAATTGCATTTGGAGATGCCTAATCTGGAGAGATCATATGCACAAGTATGAAACTCGAATTTTCAAATTCACATAAACAGTGACAGTGGCACCACGCATTGACCAGGCTCCATCGTTTTATGTGGTGGCACCAAAATGATTCACACATTTTCTTGTAATTACTAGAGTAGTGTTCAGAGGTTTGGAAACAACAAATGATTTACAGTAAGACTACGGGCCGGACAAAATCAAAGTTAGCGCTTAGCGAACGAGGACGCAAGAGCATTCGCGGTAATAAAACACAAGACAAATTCCTAGAGAAATCTTGCAGAACCAAAACAAGCCCCTTTCACCCTTCAAAAAGCAACTATCGCTTGTTGACTACACGTGGGATGAGAGTGGTTTGCTTTCGACAACCAAATCTATTCAATTCCATCTATAATTCACATCACAAGACTTTCACAGGACAGGATTTTATAGTTAACTTTGAACTTGTCGAAAGCTGTCATGTATTAAAGACAGAGTAAAAGAAATGTGTAGAGTAGTGGTTAGGGCTCTAGACTCTGGACTGGAGGGTTATGGGTTCAATCCCAGGTAGGAGATGCTGCTTTTGTGCCCTTGAGCAAGGTACTTTACTAGCTTGCTTCAGTTGAAAAAAAAAAACACAATTATATAAATGGGTAATTGTATGTAAAAATAATGTGATATAATTATAACACTTGTAAGTTGCCCTGGACAAGGGCATCTGCTAAATAATAATAATTCTAACTCACTCTGGGATGTCTCTGTTTCTTCTAACTATCACTACTTAAAACTTGTTGACTGCACAGAGTCCACGTCAAAACCACTTATATTTCTTCCTCCAAAAGGACACTTTTTCTTCAGTTCATAAAAACGACCCCTTATCTGTTGCTATATCACAGCTTGCAACGCTCTGCCACAAGGCATCAGAATTCAACAATCCTCTGGGCACGTTCCTGTCAATACACTTCCTGCATCAGCACACAAGGATACCGTACAAACTAATGTGTTATTGAAATGATCTCAAGATGCCAACATTATAAATGACCTTTTATATCATACTCAGAAAGTGATTTCAGAAAATGTGATTGTTTAATCTCAAACTGGTTAAAGTACACCTGGTTTGGTATTCCCAGACCATCGTTGTGGGTATTTACACTGTTGAAATGCCAGAAAGAATAACATAGTTTTTGTATGTATATATACTTAACAATCATACCAAATGCATGTAATTAAATGATTATCCAGCCATCCTCACAAATCTGATGCAATCATTTGCTCTGTTTTCAAGCAAAATACCATGAGTGATTTAAAGGTTGTTTACCTAGTAATTTATTCTCAATATTTTAAAACCGTCTCTCTTAAGTATCAAATACATTTTCTTTGAAAAAATCAGAATACAAGCTATATTTATGCAATGTGATACATTACATTTAGACTAATGTTTGCTGGTAACAAAATTTGAGTAAGTTATCATAACAATATTCTTAAAAATGCTCCAAAATTACAAAGTAGCCTGTCCTCAAATAAGGACAAGGGCACTGAATGGGTTAATATTTGTTTTTTCAAGTGACTTATTACAAACACTGGACCACAAGTAGCTTGACTCGATATTTTAAGATCAATCTGCAGTTGTGTCAATTCTTCAGCTAGTGCAAAGTTTGTGTTCTTTTACTAGCAAAGGAAAAATATATTGTTAGTATTTCCTAACGAGAAATACTTTTTTGTTTTGTATCTCTCAGACATTTCAGAGCACATGTATTATTTTAAATCTAGAACCAGGAACAGACTTTGAAATTGTTAGAAATGTTACTTCTGTATTGTTAACTATGGCTCTTGACAAAGCGGTAATAAGAACTGGTCCAAAAAATCACATGTAGATCCATAATATACACGTAGGAGGCTGTGTGGTCCAGTGGTTAAAGAAACAGGCTTCTAACCAGTCCCCAGTTCAAATCCCAGCTCAGCCATTGACTCACTGCAAGTCACTGAACCTCCTTGTTCTCTGTCTTTGGGGTGAGACATTGTCATAAGTGCCCCTCCAACTGCTGCATGCTTCACACATGCTAGTCTCATATCTTGTAAAGCTCTTGAATGATGGTGGTCCACTATGAAAGGCACTATATAAAAATAAAGATTATCAAGGCTCATCCCTTGTTAGCACACCACTCTCCCCTACTTGGGACTATATCAAGCATGTATATATAAAAAAAAAGAGTGCTTCCAACTTTATGTTCAAAACTTACTATAGTAACTTATCAAATCATTTTGAATTAACAACTGATTGAAGTCATTCTGAATTGTCTTTACTGATAACGTCTTGGCATTTGTTACAGATGTCTGAACGAACTGTGAATGATCTAAGCAGCAGTCCGAATTCTTCAGGTACATATAGGGCTTTATTATTTATTTATTTATTTTCTTTTTCACTGTATAAGATTGCTTATTTCTCTATTTCAAAGTTTAAAAAAATCGGTATTTCAAGATATTTCACAATGGAGAATAATATTTATTAAAGCAGAAAAAAAAATGGTCACATTCAAAACTGATAATTCTCCAGAGTTAATAAAAACACATGTTTCTGAATTTTTAAAAGCACACCCCCCCCCCCCCCCCCCCCCCCAAAAAAAAAAAAACACATGCTAAATTTAAAAATTGCAGAATTATTTATTTATTTATTTTCATTTTTTAAAGACATTCTATTTTCACCTCCCAGGAATTAGCAACTCTATGCAGTGTGTGTTCAATCATTTACTGGAAGCAAACTAAACCAGCTGCCACGTCCCTAAATGTAGTGTAACAGGTAGTGCGTCAGTAAGGAAAACATTTACTGTATTTTTGTTTTTCGTAAAACAGACTTTAAAAAATGTAGATTTACACTATTGTTTCAGAAATGGGCAACAATTTAAAAATAAAACAGTTCTGCCTTGACACTGGATATCTTTTAACATGTAATTTACACTATTTTTAAGGTTTCAATTTCAGACAGCAGTCAAGTGAATCAAGAGTTCCGTCATTGCCAATATACCAGCTTTTGGTTAAAAAAAGTTTTGAAAATGAGTTAGTTAGAGAGTTCCCATCCTTGAAAACATCCCAGGATGCAACAAAAAACTTTGTGAAATTCGAAGGCCATGCAAATGATGTTCTCTCGGCTAAAAAGAAGCTCAAAGAAAGATTGGAAAGGTTGCAGAAGAAACGAGTACGTCTTCCCAGGTATGTGGTGCAGTTTCTGTGTGCACAAAACGTGGAGGGATTTGCAAATGAACATTTTTTACAGCGTGGCGTCCCGGTAGCTTTTAAAATAGAAGGGGATCAAGATATTGTTCTGCATGGGCTGTCAACAAATGATTTGAATAAAGCAGAAGAGATATTGAAAGATGAAATCTTTATGGAAGGACTGACTCTAGACAAGGATTTAAAACCATACGCTTGCACAAAAGAATGGAACACATTTTTGATTGAACTACTTACTGAAGCCAACAAATATGATACAAAAATCCAAACACACAGCGAGAAAATGACCAACAGTGATCAAAACAAAATTATTATAGTAGGACAGAAAGACACAGTTCTCAGTAGCAAAAGAAAAGTTGAGGAGTACTTGGAACAGAAGAGCAGAGTTAGTGAAGTCATTCAAGTTCCCAGTGTAGAACTTGCACGGTCCATTTTGGATCTGTTGGAGTTCTTTGGTCTACAGGACTTGAAAGTCGATATTCACTCAGTTGCGAATGCACCCAAACTTGAACTAAAAGGATCGGGGTGCAACGTTGAAAAGGCCAAATCAGCTATAAAAGAAAGAACTGAAAATATGAGTCACAAAACCATCAACATATGCAGCCCTGGAGCATTTACCTACTTTTGTGGGAAGGGGAAAGATTACTTCGAAACGATAAGGGCAATGTTCCATTGTCTCCCAGTATTGTGTAAAAATCCACAAGGAACCGGACAGCTGCTTGTAAGTGCAATCTTATTGAAAGACTGGTTTATTAGTTTCAGTGAGTCAACCAGTTTTTAAATTATTCCTGTTTAAATGCCTTATCCAAGCTAAATTATAAGGACGTTCAGTGAACAGCTGAAATAAATGTGGTATTTCTGCCGTCTGGAACCCTGGGACAGTGGTTTGGTGGGCGGGGGTGGTGTGGGGGGGTAAGTCTTAGAGTCACATGTACAGCATATAAGTTATAATAAAACCTGCCATTGTTATTCAGCCTTTTCATTGTTTAAATATTCATTCTAAAATGCAGCAAAAATAGAGGCAATCTATACTGCGTCCTCTTTGTCTGTGGTACCAAACACACACGTACATTTACTGGTAAAAGAAAAAGAGCCAAATATTTCACTCTGTAGTGCAGCACAGGTTCAAACAGACACAATGTGTACAATATTAATAATAATTATTATATATCATAATTTAATTTCAATTTTAAGTAAGATTCTGTTTACCTGTTATTAGTGAAATGGGTGTGCCTGTTCTCTTGAGCAGAGCAGAACTTTCCATCCAGGATTGGATGACATGGATCACTTTGGCATGCCAGGAGGTGTCAGTCCTTTAAGTTTAAGTAAACATATGCAGTTAAAGATGTGCACGGTAATTAAAAAAAGAAAAAAATAAGTTTTCGTGAACCATCTCACACATCCCTGGATGCTGCCTACATTCTCAGTTTGAGAACCACTGCTGTATTCACACAAAATTAAATTAATTATTATTATTATTATTATTATTATTATTGTTATTATTATTATTCACCCATTTTAAACACATCATAATTAATTAGTATGTACCTTTATACTTGAACACGTATTAACATTGAATTTCCCTGCCATATGGATGGATCACAAACACATGTCTACCACAGCATTTGGACTCTTTTTAAGTCTGACTTTTTTCAGATGTATTTATTCCTTGTTTTAAATATGGTATAATCCATAATTAGTAAAGATTCAACAGCGCTACATTTAGATATCCCAAAATAAAACTTCTTCCATTGCAAAGTTTTCGAGTAGAACTATTTTACAGTATTGTATATCGTCACCACTCAGACTGAAAGAGGCACATTTCCCAGGTATGATAAAAATAAAAATAAAAAATAGGGGATTAAAACGAACATTTCAAAAGTTAAATTGTGATACTGGCTCTTTATGGTAACAATCTGGTATGCTAGCTGAAATTATTTGGGGGGGGGTCTGTGGTATATTGTCTGTATTAAGTTTTATCTCCTGATGATTTTCAATAATAAGGCCCCTGGGTCCTCTAATAAATTATCTATATTTTTCTCTGCAAAGACTGCAGCTCTTCCATTTGCTGGAACAAAGGGTAAGAAGCTTTTCTGTTTGTTTGTTTTATACACATTTTGAAATCGTAAGACTCTAAGCAACTATGCTACACTGAAAAGACCTGTTCTTCTATTTGCATATTCATACTACGTCACTCTGCTATCAGCAGATCATTTGTAAAGCAAATGGCAGGAATTTAAAACTGTAGCATTCGGTATACACACCAGCTACAGAGAAACCCTATTGAATCTCCTCTTAGAATCTCCTTTATATACCTACCTGTATACCTCAGTGTGAGAATTCCAATTTCCAGTCAGTAATCATTGATATAGAAACAATAGGCACTTGTGTGAAAACATTAAACCACTTTCTGCTTTAATTAGGCATCTTAAACAACTTCTAAAAAGGCTCATGCATTTTACCATTTGTCGCTATATGCGTATTTTATCTTACTGTGCTAAATGAATTGTGTGTGTGGGCTATTAAAGTACTCACTTAAATTATACATCACTAATTTGCCTTTTTTGACAATTTTCCAAGATTGTCAGTTTCAGTGGTTTTATTTCATTATGCACAACAAATCAGAACTACAGAAGCAATGGGGTGTTCTAATAAACTGACAAACCAAGGCTTTTGTAATTTTCTCAACGCTAATGGTCTTTTATTGTATAATTGCCATGCTTGTTATCTTCAAACAGCAATGTACATCTATCATTTGTTTTCACCAGCAACAAGAAGTGAATATTCATTCCATGCAGGAGAAAAGGAAACTATATTGATCGTTAAAAACGTTGCCCTGTTCCTCTGTTGTGACACCATGATAAGAGAGGAATCTGATGTCATCATGCACGCGTTATGTAAATCATCCACAGGTAAATATCGCTTTCTTTCTTTTGCCCACCTATGTGATTTAGCAACCGTGTTTTAGTGCCCACCCGGCAAGTCTACATGGTGACTACAAATACCACTGAAACTACCAGGGAAGCAGGCAAAGAAAATAGCAAGAAAACAGACTAATAAATTAAATTGGATTAGACACACAGTATATGCAACAATTTCACCTCAATAGTCAAACAATCACTGACATCTGCCAATCTTTTTTTGGTTTCAAAATCCTCTCCGTTAACTATCACAGACGCACAGGTGCTCTTAAAGGGAATATTGAATCCTTATTGGTTGTAACCTTACTCCCCCCACTGTGCTATGATTGGCTAGGCGCATGAATCACATTTTCGTGAGCTATCACAGTGGTTCGCTAATGCTGTCATTTTTGCCCGAACAGAAGCGGCTGGGCACATATTTGCTAAATGGGGCCCCCCTAATGTAAACTGTCACCTTACTCTGTGAGTATTTATTGAATTGTTTCCATTTGATATATTTTCAGTGGGGGTGATTTTGAATGCTGCAGGAATAACTGTGAAGGAAGAACTTTACAGTCAAGGTAAATAACTTGAATATAATTGGACAATAACACTGGACAAGTGATAATCTGCGGCTGGCAGTAGGGGCGATCAATCTTTATTCTTTGGTGGGGTTTTCAGTTCAGTTTAATGTATTTCATTCAACTTTCTGTCTCTGTCTTATATTTCATGTCTCTTACATGTTTGAACTTACTTTCTATATTACAAAGATTTAAGATATCACTCAGCCCCCCTACAATAACAGAATTGAATCCAACTCATTCATTTAGTTGATGCAGGAGCACATTTTTTAATTTTTTTTTTTGCCCCTGAGCTGTAATCCTCACAGGAAACCTGTCAAGTTTCATGTTGAGTGGTTACACCACGTGCGAACAGGAGCAGTTTAAAAAAATCTTTACAATAACAGCAGTAATGAAGAAAGCAAAATTTACAAGTATAATGAATCAAATAAAGAAAAACTGCACTTTCAATGGCTTGTTTAATTCAACATCTATAAATCGATTTTTTATTTTAATTAATGTTTTTTTTTTAACTTTTAGGAATTATTTTTTCACAGTTTTAGGCAGAAGCATAATTTATAAAAATTACTTTTTTGTAAAATAAAAAAAATAATAGTTTAGGTGTGTGATACAATCTAACGATTATATCATCTTATCATAACCTGTATTCCATGTTTTTTAGTTTTGTTTATTTTGTTTGTTTTTTTTAGTTTTGTTTTTGTTTGTTTGTTTTTTTTTTTCAGTATAGCCTAACAGTAAAATAAATTCAAGTTTAAATTCAGTCCCCAAAAGAATATTTGATGCTCACGTGACTCACTCTGCACTGCACTTAGGTGAACAACTGGGGACCCACTTTTAATTTGAAATTATTGTTTATTATCTTATCAGGAAGAAGAAATGGCATCACCGTCACAGGCCCAGGGAAGTTACCCACTCGCATCATAATCCACTTTCCTTGTTTCTGTATTTCGAACATGACAGAAAACCTGGACAAGGCTCTAGCTGAGTGTAAATTGAGAAACTTCACTTCCATTACCGTCTTCATTGACAAACATGGTAAGCTAACTCTTGTTTGTATTGTCTGCATTAAATTATACTTTAGTAAAAAAAAAAAATCATATGTTAAACTTTTATGGCCAAAGTGCTTACCATGTATACTAGCATATAGTTTATGACAGGGGTTTTCAACTGGGGTACACATAACACTGGGGGTACTTCTAAGGGAAAGCAGGACACTTTTATCCGAAGCGACACAGACTTGGGGGTGAACCTCCTGGTTACAAGTCCCTTTCTTTAACCACTGAACCACATTTCAGTGAAGCGCAATCTTTTTGCCTTTTTTTTTCAAAAGAAAAACTAAGAAAAAAATACTAAAACACAAGAGAAAGTGCAAAGTGACAAAAAGTTATACCAAATCCCTTTGGATTTGGTATATGTTGGCTTTACTAAAAAGGGTTATCATTGTTAGTTATTATGTTGTATTGTGAGATTGTTTTTGATATTACAAACATTTTAAATGGCAGGTGTAATTATGCTGAGATGGGAAGTAAATGGTAACGTGATAAACATTTACAGTGCACACTATTTTGTATTATCTACTCTAACTTTGTCCAAAGAGATTCTCAAATACCATCGTTTAATTATGTGCATCCAAATACTTTATTAAAAGTTTTAAAATTAAGCCTACTGTTTGGTATTCTGTCCTAACACAGTCCCAAACTGCTGTGACATACTTTATTTATTAAATAAAGAGGGAAAAATTGCATTGCAACTGTTGTAACATCGGGTAGTGCAACAATTGGAAGGGGTACTTGAGCTGAAAGTACCAGACATAAGGGGTACAGTTTCAAAAAGAGGTTGAAACCCCATGGTTTAGTATAGACTATGTGTGGTGGACAGTTAAGAGAGAGTAAGACATTTTTAAAGAACTATTATTGTCCACTGAATAATAAAAAAAAGTTCTAACACGGCTTGGCAAGCCTGTTTCTGTGGATTGTTGTGAAAAGACAATTGGATTATTTTTAATGAATGTGATTTTGTAATGATCTCATCCCATTGAACTTAATAGAAAGGCAAGAGCTGGACATGAATCACAGACCATGTGGTTCAAAGATAAACGCCTAACCATTCAAGAGCAAGCTCTGACAGTACTCTGTCAGCCACTAGGAGGAGATTCATAGAACCCTTTATTATGCAAGGTATCATTTTGGGTGAGCATTTAATTTGTCAGGTCAGTCATGTAACCTCAGTAAACATATCATGTTTATATAACACAGTTTCTCCCAACAGTTACAATGAAATATTCTTATTTATCCAGATCTGCATGATCATCTTGATGAAAGATTAATTGCAGACAGATTATTTGGTTGTTTGATGAAGGGAGTAGACGAAAAGCAGTCTGAAATTCGAATCATCACTCCGCAGAAAGAGATCTATCAAAGCTTCAAAAACAAAGCTGAACAGATGTATGGGATGAGAGGTACATTTTATTATCTCATAATGTATTCACATATATAATAATGTAACACTGTACATTAACTATATCTAATTACTGTTTATTTACATAGCAGTTACATAGTAAATAAATGTGTGCTTACACATAAATATAAATGTGGCAGGCTGGTGAGTGGATAGAGGCCCAGAGACAGTCTGGAGTTCAAAAAAATAACTATTTTATTATAAACACAAAAATGAAAGGGCACAAGGGCCAAAACAAAGCAATTTAAACACAAATAAAGCAAAAATACACTCACAAAAATAAAGGTTTCCAGGCTGGGCAATGCCTTCACTGGATTCAAAACATTCAAAACATTCAAAACATTCAAAACATTCAAAACATTCAAAACATTCAAAACATTCAAAACACCAACCTGCTTCCTCAGCTCCCTCCCCCTAAATGAGAAGCAGAGGCCTCCTTTTATGTCAGGTGGCTGGGCGCTGATTGATCGTTAATTAAACTAATCATCTAATCAACCCCAGCCACCTGAACACAATGAACCCAGACAGGTAGGGGAATTTAACCCCATCCCTGCCAATTTCTAAAGAGCAGAGCTGTGCTCTGCCACAATAATGTTATTATTCAATAGCTATAAATTTAAAAAAAAGATATTTCTGTATGATGAAAAGGTACAGACTAGTGTAGAATAAAAAACGGCAATGAGTAGTTTCATGGAAATTGGTGGAATTATAGACCAAGAGTTAAGCAAATGAGATGTTAGCATCCTAGTAAAAAATATTAAAAACTGATTTACAGACTGGAATATATTCTTGTTTTCTCAGAATGTAGGGCCAGGGAGACACCTCCTTATAACACCAGAATGTAATACTCCTGGTGACTTGTACTAAATAATTAAGTTTCGTCACAATTTAATAAGCAGATTTCCAGACTTATGCAAAAATGTAAAATGTAAAAACACAGATACATAGAACCGCTTTCTCTATATCTCCATCGCAGGGCGTAACAAGAGGTAATACATTGGGTTTCTAAACCTTGTGTAGCAAATTTTTTTTTGTACTAGACTTTATTGCTTTATTAAATGTTTGTTTTTAAATCATTTTTTTTCCCCCACAAATGAACTGTTTCCTTGCATCACCACTGATGACACTTGAACGTGCACGCTCTGAAGAAACTGATCAGGAAGCCTTGCACTGCCACTCTGAGCTTTGTGAGCCAGCAGTGATTGACATATTTGGAGAAAGCACAAATTTATTAGAAAGAGCGAAGGCAACACTGGAGAAACATTACGCCTCTTTTATCTCAAACGATCAGGTGGTTCATCCGTTCATCAATCAAATGACCCTCACTGAAGCAATTGAAAACCTTCAGAAAAATCTGCATGTTAATTTACAAATCGGTAATGGTTCTATCAAAATTAACGGACCTGTCACCAAGGTTGAAAAAGCCAAAGAGAAAGTGTGGGCTCTAGTTAATGATGCCTTTCAGCAAAAACGAAAAGAGAAGAAAACTAAGTTATCCACAGCTATTCAGTGGCAGTACAAAGATTGGGATAACTACATTGCACTGAGCACAGAAGACAACTACAAACTTGAGTTTCAGTACCTGAATTCACAAGAGCCTGTCACAGTGCATCTGGAAAGAGGAGACTCTCTAAGCATTGACTTCAAGGAAATGAAAGCTGTGCATTCAGAGAGTAGGCTGGCGCATCAAATACGACGTCACAAAACAATTGGTAATCATCTTTTATTTCTCTTTACTAGGATATAAAGACTAGCATATACTGTTCAAGGGAGCACCAAACAAAGTTTAACGTGAGATCTTATCTGTGAGGCAAACAGGTTTCTCAAAATATGCTTAATGTATAATTGACTCATTAGCCCGATTAAAGTAAGAGACAGACTGGAGACAAGAGGAGAAACTGTATTAAGGAGAACCTAGGTCATTGGTATAAAATGGCCTTTTTCAACTATTGTCTGCTTCTAAAATCTGAAATGAGGCGCTTTAAAAAAAGAACTAAGTTGGGTGTGGCATTAGTCCTGAACCACCTCACTTCAGGAATGCAGGTTTTTCAGATGTTCAGCAGAAGTGGCATGGGTTAATGAGCTTAAGATAAGGATCTAAGCAAAACCAGCAATAGAGAATTGTACAAAATACACTTTAAATATTAAAAAAAAATGGAAGATGGTGCAATTCTTTTAATAAGTCAGGTATACTAAATATTTGACCAGAATACGGATTCTGTCCTGCAGCAAACAGTTTGCCAGGAGAGTGGATTGACATGACAAATAAAAACTATGGAAAAAAGCTTCTTGACAAAGACACGATGGAATACCGCTGGGTTGAAAAACTCTTTAACATGTCATTATCACAAATGAAAATTGTGAAGGTAAGTTTATTCATGGAATCAGAGAGTTATTACTTTATTCTTTACTTCAGCTAAAGAGTGAGAGCAATAAATCTCTCTCATACATTTTACATCACGAGAATATTCCTCATAACTAGAGGCAGTCCAAATCTGTAGGAAAATATGAAACATAAACTACAGACATTTAAAGTAGATATATGTGGCGTGATCTGCAGAGCGTCTTATGCGTTTAGTACTGGAATTACTAATAGATTATAAAAATGTAAATGAAGTAAACATAATCATATCAAACAATGTATGCTTTAAGTGCTCCCAATTTCATATAGCAATAATTGTTTTCAGTAAAATCTTTAGAAACTGTCAAACATCACATCACATCACATCACAGCACATGAGGCTTCTATCTGGCCACATTTGCAAAGCCTTAAAACTCCAGTCTTTAATTAACTCCTACTTTTCAAAAGGAGACAAAACACCTGTTAATTTAACTAAACTACTTCTATATTTCAGGTCACTAGTAGTTTGTTTATGATAATTATGATGACGATGTAGCTGCAGAAAATAATGAATCTGTTGACAGCTGTGAATTCTTCCTCTACTCATGGTTCCTGCGAATAACTAAAACATAAACCTGATTAAGGATTATGTCACGGCAATACATATGTAAAAATGATGGCTAAAAATAGACAGTTTCACGGAATGATCACGGCTACAAAGATTTTAAATTCAAAAAGATATATATTGTACTATATTGTAATATTTTAATATTTGCTATAAATAAACATCTACTTTAATGTATTTACCTTGTATTCAATGTCTTTTCTTTTTAAAGTAGCACTTTAATGAAATCATAAACCTCAATTACATTAACAGATAGAAAGGATTCAGAACACAGATGTGTTGGAGAGGTACCTGTTAAGAAAGAATCAAATAGAGCGGAAGTACAGGTTTGGTGCACCTGTTGAAAATGAAAGATACCTGTTTCATGGCGTGACGTTTGACGAATGCTCCACAATAGAAAGGAACGGATTCACACGACCTCCAGAGGGCTTCTTCTCATTTTCATGTGGTCAGTATTTTAAAATATACAGGAGTGTTCAAATGTTTGGAAAAAACTAATGATTTACAGCAAGACTAAGGGTGAGAATTGTATTGCCTGTTTTCCCACACTCAGACCCCTTATTTACTAAATATCGTGGTATCCCTGGATAATCATCTCCTTAAAATCCTTAGGATACTTTTGAAGAGGAGACAATTATCTATTCATGGCTACCAAGATATTTAGTGAGAAAGTAGTTAGAGGGAAGTTATCCGGCAACAAACTCTCTATCCCCAGTTGTGCTGTTTTCCTAGCCATGTTTTAACTCAAAATTACTACCGTTTTTTCCATATGGTTCACCATTAAAAAAAAATACTGGATCTGGGATCCTGTGCAATCTGGCACAAATTAACCCCTGCTTATCCATAGTTTACCATTGTTTGCCATATATATTAACATGCTTTACCATACTTCTTTGTGCTTTACAATGCTTACCAATGCATTACCATGTTTCACGATGCTTCATTGCACTTTGCTATGCTTTTACTACGATAAACGTTTATAAGAGTCTAAAGGTGAATTGTTCAATTATATAGAAACCTTCATATAAAAAACAGCACAGCTGCAATTGTAAATGTACACAATGTAGCAGCCTTCTTAGAAATGACTGGCAGTTAGAGGCACGGTCATGCGTACTGTTCTGATGCCAGCATTATCACACACACACACACACACACACACACACATACACTACTGATCACAAATGTTTGTTTTTCTTGTCCTAACAGCATATGGCCAAGGTGTATGCTTCCAAATGCAGGCACGTACGGCTTTAGGAAAGTGCACTTTCGATGATAACAAGTGTAAGTGCATGTTTCTAGCAAGGGTCCTTACAGGGAAATATACCATCGGAAAAAAGAGAATCACCGCCCCTCCGGCAATGGATCCGAAGAAACCAGAGGAACTATATGACAGTGTCGTAGACAACATCCGTTCACCCTCTCTATTCATGGTTTTTAGTGAAGACTGCACTTACCCAGACTACTTGATCACTTTTAAAGAATGAGTCCCGGTGCAGGGTGGGTGTCCTCTCTGTCACATAATTGGCAAATAATTATGCAGTTATTCAATTTGGTTATACTATCCAGGTGTATGTAGTAGGCTACAGAAAGGCTAGTCAGGAATAGGAGTCTGTAGGTACAGTTTATAGGAGAAACAGCCTGGCTTTAATTATGCAACTGGGAGTTTCCCAGTTTGATTATTTAGCCAAGAAGAACATGCACAGGGAATTAAGACGTATTTGATAAGACAAAAAAAACAAAGTCCAATTGTAAGTGACTCTGCAGCAGCAGCTCACCTCCTCGTCCCTGTAAGCTGATTTGGATAAAAGCGTCTGCTAAATGACTAATTAATAATAATAATAATAATAATAATAATAATAATAATAATAATAATAATAATAATAATAATTAATAATAATATTTGTCTACACTCTCAACAAAAAAAACAAAAAATTTCCGTTTCAAGGCTGCTCTCTAGGTCTGGCAGGACAATGTGTAAAATATATTAATAAAATACAAACATATGAATGGTCTTAATGTCAAAGTATAAACAAAATAAGTCCATATTCACACACACACACACACACACCATATATATATATATATATATATATATATATATATATATATATATATATATATATATATATATATGTGTGTGTGTGTGTGTTAAGTGAGGTAATATATTTTATATATTTTGCAATATATTTGAAGGTAGAAAATATATGTTAAATATGTTGAAATATATTTCATTTTCATAAGGAGGGCTGTCAGGGTGTGGGGTCCTAATACCTACTGCACAGAATAATGATGTATTGCTGCATTGAAGCCAATGGAAAGGTCCCCCTAAGTTATCAGACAGGGTAGTATAGAATCCAGAAATATTTTTGTCATTTCCATTCCAAAAATAACATTAACAAGCCAAGTTTACAAGCCCCTCGTTTTATTTTATTTTTTCCTAACTTGGGTGACAATTTAACAATCAAGGTCTTAATAAACAAAACACAGATAAAAACAGAAACTAAAAGATTAAATCATTCTTTAGGGTGCTCAACATTATATGTCATTGACAACTTTTCAAACACATGGAAGGGCCATTTACATTGTAATAATATTTCTTCTGTGTTTAATATTCTATTGTGTGTGTTATCAATTGTTCTCTGTTGCTGTTTTGTTTAAATCTTTTCTTTACTAGGCAATGTTATTTTACTAAATCTGAGTTATGAAACTGTAATTTCTAGATGCAGATGAGGAATAAATGGCAGTTGCACATCGCTAGTGGTCTTATGAATGAGAGGAGACCATCAAGTCTCCCCTAAATTGTTTCTGTAACAGACTGAATAAATGGTTCCCCCAACCTTGTTATGAATAAACCATTCCTTATGTTCTTACTAAACTCACCTGAACTAATACATTAGAATCAGCTATGGAAAAAAATAACAACACATATAATAGGATGTTAAAGAAGTAAGAAACTTTACAACTGTGCTTCAAGTGGAAATGATTAATCCTCCACCATCAACCATCCTCCGAATGCAAAGTTGCGAGATCCAGCCTCTGACCAAGTGGGCCCGCAGCTTTGGCGCACCCACACAATGCCGCCCTTCTGCAGTTTCAGCATAATGAGTGACTGGTTCACACTGGTCAGTCCAGGAAGATCCACATGGTTCAGCATCATGTAATTCCCATTCAACATCAGCCAGACGTTAGTCCTGTCTTCACGGGCATTGTTGGTCGAGAAGGAGAACTGGTAGAGAGACAGGGCAAGTAAACTTTCCAGTGTTTCTGTTGTAGCCTCCACCGATGTCCAAGAGCACCCCATCATAGACAACAGTTTCTGCGTAACCATTTATTCCAGAGGAGCGTGAGACAAAGAAATAAACCTGGCTTGCTGTGAAAAGAGAGGTTTTAGTAGCATTACTGGCGGTGAAGAACTCCCTCTGTAAGCTGATTTAGTGGAGTAACTTATAAAGCCTGGCTCATTCTGCACAGCAGACAGAGAGCCTAGACTGGGATACAATCCTCAGTCACTAACACTGTGATAAAGACACTGATAAACCTCCCCAACCCTTTCTTTCAAAGCTTGAACAGGGATTTGTTACTACCTATCAAGTTTGTATGCTGCAACATTGGACATCAATGATACGGGATCCTGTGAAAAGATTATGATTATCCAGCCACTGCCAAAAGCAGCAGAATGAATATTTTCATCTTTGAAGTCAGCACGCTGTAGTTCTCTATTACAATTTTTTTTTTTTTTTTTTACGCAGTTAATCAATAACTATGTGAGGTTATGGGATATTAAACACATGTGGGTGTTTTTAGTTTTTTAGTTTTTTTAATAAGATAATGACGCCATCATTAATAATATCTGTCATAATAAAATATTATAAAAGAATGATCAGTTCTAATACAAAAACTATCACAAAATTCCTTACAAACCCCCTTAGATACTCTTAATCTTGTAAATAAGAGTATTTTGCCATGATAGAGTGTAATAGTTTTGTTCTGACTTCAGTGTATTCCTATATATATATATACATAATACATAATACATAATCCTTACATAATCTTCATCAAAAAGTAATGATTTATAAGGAATTGATCCAAAATTTAAATTTAGTCCCAGCGACAAGCTTTTATCTTGGGCAATATCTACCCTCACAGTAGCACTTATTTGTGTACAGCGATGCCCTAGATTGGTGTCTATTAATAGAAGAAATAGATGTTAATAGAAGAAATCAAAGCCATGCTCGTAGATTAAGAGTCTTACAGAACCAACAGTTCTTACAGTCGCCGAATGGCAGCCAAATAAATTTAAAAAACACAGCACGCTCCATTAGGCCTTCTGACTCTTACAGTACCAGCAGCACTCATCTAATCTGCTTACATCAGCGCTTGCAGTCAATGGATGTCTGTCAAATTTAAATAGAGGAGAAAAAAACAAGATTCGTAACAAATACTGCCCCCCCCTCCCACTTCATGCTCCAATCCAAGGATATTATCGATCTCCGACTATTCTATTCACTCAGACATACTGGAGGTGATGAGCCTTGCTTGGTCTGTGCTAATGTTTCATTAATTCCTATATTCCAAGTTCTTTTGAACGAGAATAAATCTTTAGTAACTTTCCCTTATCAAACCTCTTACGATCGAGGCAGACAATATGCTGTCATGTGTAATACAGGGACTTCCTCTTCTCTCCCTTTAAAAGCATTTCTAAATTCACTCATCTTAAAAGTATAAACTAGAGTTGTGCACAGATTAAATCACGCTGTCATGCGGCCTGGCTCACAACTACATACACTCCTTGTCAGAAGAAGCAACAGGTATCTCCAGATTTTTTTCTCGCTCATGACAAGTTTCTAAGCCTCACAAACGTTCCTTTACTTCACCAATACCACCAAGACAGGCAAGCATGGCCCCTCACATTCCTTTTGAATCTGTTATCTCTGAGACCCCCCCCCCCCCCCCCCCACCACCACCACCACCCCCATGCAAACAAGCAAAGCAGAACAAAATACCCTTCTCTCCTTACATTCCTGAGCTCAAAAACCCAAAATATCACTCCCAGCTTCTTTGTTCAGTTTGTAAAAAAAAAATACCCTTATAAAAGAATAATCAGTTCTAGCGCAAAAACTATTACAACATTCCTTAGAAGACCTTAATATTCAATCTCAGGTCATGTAATCACTGCTATTGGTGCGTCTCCTTTCCGAACAGAGGAGAGAATTGTGTGCGTATTCACTGCTTGACATTCCCTTCAGGCTCACACATTTTATTTCCAAAACAAACTGAAATGGAAAATCCCTGGGTCTACGAATTACACTGTTTGCTAGCTTTAATTTGTCTTAAATTAAAGCATGACCACATACCTTAGAAAGTACGTTAATGTTTACATAGAGAGACGAACATCACATTTGATCATTTCATGCTTTGCTGTTCAGTAATACAGTGGTTGTAAAGTACATTAATAAACAAATGACAAGTATTCTTTGCACCATGCTTTGAAAGAGAAAGAGACCAGCTCTTAATGTCACAAACATCATAGCAAGGAGGGTCAGACTTTAGTAGGCTATAATACACTAAGTCAGACATACCCAACAGATCGTACACAGTCATCGCTTTTACTATAGACCCGCCATATTGACGTTGCACTAAAGCACTGACGTTGCTCTTTGCTCTTGATAGACAAATATACATTTACATACATTTTCAGGACCTGGAAAAGGGGTTCTAAAAATGCCATTCTTTTTCCAGATTTTCAAAATTGTTCATGAACCCGACACCTACACACTTACACATCCACACATGCATGCACGCACACAAACACAGTCAGAGACATGCACACAAGCATGCATATTGTTATGTCTAAAAGTTTTGCATCACCTAGATTGAGACATAATTTTGAAAAAAAAAAAACTACAGTACAACCCCATTTATCCGAAAGTCTCTGGGAACATGAAAAACGTTTGGTTTAACTGGGTTTCGGTTACATGAGGGAACAAGTAAATCTAGCATAAGCTGTCAGTTGTACATACAGTATTGTGAAAGTTTTGAGTCCTCTCATTACCCATCCTCAAAACCAACTACGTGCAGTTTTGCATAGCACAACACGACTCAAAGTCAAAGTCACATCGCTGCAATCTTCATTAACGATTCCAAACACAATACTGTAAATAGGTACAGTGCAAATAAAAATGTGTTTTACTGTAAGCAGTGTAAAGTACAGTATTCCAATTGGGTAATAATATTAGCAAGATAAATATAGTAATATATAACGTATATAGACTGCTAAGTTCCTCAGGAGGTTCAGAAGCATTTAAAATATAAAAGAAGTGGGGAGAAATCAACAAAAAAACTGAAGGGAAACCACATCAAAACAAGGGCAACAACTCGGATGGACAGCCATTAAATGTATTTATGTAAATGCTGGAAGTCTCAAAAGCAAAATGTTAGAACTTGAAGCTACTGCACTAACAAGTAACTATGATGTGATAGGTGTTACAGAAACGTGGTTCTCTTTCAATTCGAAAATAGTCATCAACTAATGGGTATCGCCGTCAGGTGATAGGATTATGGTGATCTTAATATAAAAGCTGCCTTTAGCCTCCGTAGCTCTGATGTCAGCGCCCCGCCCCTCGGGTGCTGAATGACTATGCAGAGCGTAGGAAGCCCAGCCTCTTTTGCTTTCAGCCTTGATCGGGGTTGAATGTAACTATACGGCTGTTCTTTCAACTCTCTTTATTTAATTAATTCAGTGTCTGTACCCTCCGTTGGCAGCTGCCCCTTCCCAGGGTTTATTTCACTGAATCGGTAGTTTTACCTTCGCTGGGCGCGGACCGCAAAATCACTGGGCTCGGTTGGGCTCGGTTGGTTTTGGCACCCGCTGTTAGCTCTTGTATTCGGTGTGCCGGCTGGCACTGCCCCTTACGCACTTGGCTGATTCGTTTATTATACGAGCTACTCGCTCTTTTCAGCTTGCGGACTCTCAATCCTATCTCGCAGGTTATTATTTAGAGCCTTATTGTTAATTATCGTAATATTTACTTGTAATTAACTTTTTGTTTTTCTTTCTTTCAGGAAAGAAACATGAGGTGTGTGTGTGTTGGCCCTGGGCCTACCTTAAGCACAGCAGCGGTCTTTGTTAGACCTTAGCCTGCTCCAGACACCAGCTGCACACGGCGTTTCTTTTAATCAGGTTTTCTGAGGGATTATTCCCTAAGTGTGTCTAACCACATCCTCGCAGCGCAGGTGCACATACATCCCGTGCACACCCGTGCCCCATGCAGACCTGTGCCTGTGCACCCTGCACAAACCCATGCCCGTCAACCCATGCATACCCGTGCACACCCATACCCCGTGCACTCCACCGTGCAACCCGAGCACATGCACTGTCGCGCATACCATGCCGGGCTTCCACGAGTGCGGCTCTTGCGGTTCGAAACACGCCCACAGAGGACCAGCATGAGTTTTGCGTCTCATGCCTCGGACCGGAAGCGGTTCCTCAAGGCTAGAGCCAACAGGATAGTGGGACTGGGATCTGCTTCCAGCAGGGGATCCCATTCTGTCTGTCCCCCCTTCAGGGGAAACAGCACCATCTCCCGGCCGCCTACAGCTCTCCGGGTCACCCTCCCTGTCAGTGCAGTTATGGTGCACCATAATGTTTAGTGCCCTTTCATATATGAGGTCCTATGAGTCATGAATCGAAGACAAAAGTTCAGAGCTGTTCAATTATGGGACTGTCAATGTCCTGTATTTGACCAAGATAAAGGAAGACTGGCAAAGTTGGCAACCCCTATGTTCTTCATTGCCTGTTAGTCTGCTTTGCTGGCTACTGCTTCTACTGTTTGACATTATTGTATTCTTGCTATCTCAAGTATTGTACTGTGTATGCACATGTGACAGGCTGGCGAGTGGACTGCAGTTCAAAAAAACAATACTTTTATTACAAATAAACACAAAATAAAAGGGCACAATGGCCAAAACAAAGTTATTTAAACACAAATAACAAAATACAAAAGAAAACTTACAAAAATAAAGGTTTCCAGGCTGGGCGATGCCTTCACTAGATTAGAAATTCAAGAACACAAATAAATTAGCACGCACAACCATCTGCTTGCTTCCTGAGCTCCCTCCTCTCCCTAATGGGAAGCTGAGGCCTCCTTTTATGTCAGGTGGCTGGGCGCTGATTGATCGTTAATTACTCTAATCAACCCCAGCCACCTGAACACAATAAACCCAGGCAGGTAGGGGAATTTAACCCCATAACTGCCAATTTATAAAGGGCAGAACTTTGCTCTGCCACAGCACATTTATATTTTTACTTAGGGGATACAATGAATTTCGATCAAGGTTATTATGTACTGTTCTACTCTGGGCTTATGCATAAAGATAACTAACCTCAGAGTTTCCTTTGATCTATGTTCGTCAAAATAAGATTTTGTGAAACTCAACAGATGGAATATATGGAAAAGATAACTTGCCTTAATTTGTTACATGGATATTATAAATGATGACATTTGTTACAGATTAAATGCTGTCATATGTTTGTTTCCCATGGGTATTATGTACAGAGATTGTTACTAAAATAAGTGTTGATTTTGTTTCAAATAAATATTCCTCATAATTCGTTACCTGTTCATTATCTAAATAGACTCCTCAAGGCTAACTCTGGAAAAGTGAGGTAGGTAGGATATAATAATAATATATTTATTGTTGTATGACACCTTTTATAGCAGCCCACCACCACAAAGCGCTTTAAAAAGGTTGGCTGTGAACTGTGCATTATATGCAGAGTCACTTACAATAGGACACTGATTTAACATCTCATCTGCAGGATGCAGCACAAGGAGGTTAAGTGACTTGCTCAGGGTTACACAGTGAGTCAGTCAGTGGCAGAGATGGGATTTGAACTGGTGACCTTCTGGTTACACGCCCTGGACTTTAACCATGGACCACACTGCCTCCTTGTTGGTGCTGGTAGTGGCTCTTATGACTGCATTGTGAGTTAAAGCCTGTGCAACACCTCCAGGAAGATGACAAGATGAAATTAGGAAACACGCCATAGCATCGTGGATGAGGGACGCAGCAGACAGGCTTTTGTGGAAGAATCTTGGGGAGGCCTTCATCCAGCAGTGGATTGAAAAAGGCTGAAGATGATGACGATATATACAAAGTACAAGTTAAAGAGAAGGCATAGACACCTATAGATCCTTGCATAACACTGGCAAAATATGAATGGTGTTAATACTTTGGGTGCCACCCTTTCAATCCAGCAGACAATGTAAGAATTGTGCATTTTATGATAAAAGCATGAAACTATTAGGTAGTAACAATCTTCTCCCTGGAGTCAAAGGTTTTGGTCGAGAAAGAAGAAAAACATAATATTAAAAGGAGCATTTGTGTACATGCAATTATTATTATTATTATTATTATTATTATTATTATTATTATTATTATTATTATTATTATTATTATTATTATTATTATTATTATTATTATTATTTGCAGATTTGCATTAATCAAAATTGTTAATAATATATTATAAGATTATCCTAAAGCAACATTTTACAAAAATGTATTAGGGCCTTGCCCTTACTACCAGATTTCAAGCTTTCATTATCAAAGGCACAATTCTTCCATATTTTTCACAAAATTTCACAATTTTTTGCACATGTTGGATCTGTTTTCTTTTAATTGGCACAGTGAAATACCAAGTTTATATTCTGTATGTTTCAATATATTGTATGCTTTGTTATCTAATGTGCATTATGTTATATCTAAATCTGTTATCCATTGTATAAAGTGATTTTAAAGGTTTCAGCACGTCTTCTACAGGCCCTTCTTGCTGTCTTGCACTGTGTCCTTTTTCCTTTTCAGCCCAGTGTGCACGATTTCCATCTCAATTTTGGCCTCCACAAAGGTCTACTTTCAGATCAAGTTTACTTCTTTAAATAAGAGACTTGACTGTGAACATTTTAGTTAATTAAATGATATTCTCGTTTCTGCTTTGCTGCTCAAGTTTATAAACCTTTGCACCAGTAGCTCAGACAAAGACAAGCTTAGCTCATTTCACGGGTGTTTTTTGGTCAGCGTGACCCCCACCTAGCTCCCTTTTTACTCAGACTTACAAAGATACAATAATATTTGTCACTGTTATAACAGAATAAACAGGAATATAGAATGCTTTAATATAACTATAGGTTAATACAGAGCATATTATAACTTGTTGTATGAACAGTGTGTTTGAACACTTTGATATTTCTGCTGGCTTTATATTCTTTAAAACACAGTATAGTTATTACAACATTTTAACACACATGCAGTTTCACAAATGTTCAGTTTGCATCCCAGAGATCAGCCTGCTTCCTGTAGCTGTCACAGTCTTGGGTCAGTTTCTGCTCTCAGTGAGTCTGTCAAAGACACTAAAAGCCTGGTACCTGCAAAAACTGAAATCTTGTTAGCTGGGCTCTTGTTAGCTGGGCTCCCATCTCTACATTCCCATTACCATCATCAATGGGAAGACTTCAAATAAATTATCAAAGAGCCACCTTTGGCCACATATTTCAAGTGCCTCCCCACACATGTGAGGCATTTCAATAATGTCAGCATGACAACCTTTTGTAGGAAGCTCTTTCTGAGAAATGCAGGTGTTAATTCCACGAAACACAAACTGGTAACACAGCTCCTAATCAAAGGAAAACTTTGTTTCATTGGAGAGAAACAAACGTTACACACAGATTGGTTTTTAAATTTGCTCTGGACGCATCCTAACGCTGGCCAGCGCTAGCATTCAAGCAGGCTGTGTCACATGAAGGTATTTTATCACTAACATTAGGAAATTAGAACCACACACCACATGTCTGTAAAAGCTTCTAGATGATCGATCCTAAATGGAAAAACGGCAATCCAGCTTTGTTTTTTTTTAAAACATGTTTTTTAATTAGGACATAACTCTTACATTAGGCAGCACTGAGCAGACGTCTTTGAGGACGTAAAAGTTACGTTAGGCAGCACAGAAGTGGTTAATAGATCTCAAGAATTACAATAAAAGTGCTAATGGCACACAAATTAAAGGATCCCATGAACTCAGCATTAAAACCATGGCTAGATAACCCATTCCACACCCTCAGCACACTCTGTGATATTCTGCAAACCAACACTGTAAAAGGAATTAGTCAGAAAATCTGCATACCCCCCAATACTTGCCATAGATTTCTTCAAATCATTTTAACTGATCCTATAAAAAAAAAAAGAATTACCAAAAAAGAACTGTATTTATACTTTTCATACATTTCAATTCTGCCAGTAGAGATTCCAGTTGGAGTTGATACCAGAAATAATTATTTTACAGGTAGCATTGTAATTGCATATATTACATATATTATAACCAAGGTGTGAGTTTCTATTTGTAGAGCCTCCAGTTCGTCTCCTATTAGGTATTAGTACTGTGAAATTCTAGGCTCCAATTAGGCTCTACTTGACATGAAGTGTTTTATTCTCTGGCGAATCTCCTGAGCCTAAGGATTCAATCCATCTTGCTCTACTTGATTGCGGAAAACTCCTTGATCCCGGCATTTCAGAATTGGTTTTCTCCAACATGACAGCCATGAAATTGATTCCATCGCTCTGGATGTAAGAGCTCCCGGCAAAGACGTAGAGAACGGGGTTGATGCTGTTGCTACAGAAGGTGAAGGCTGTCACGGTGGGTTTGATAGTGACCACAACATCCAGGAGGGCCTTGCTGAGTGATTCTTCCACAGCTAAAGTACCCGAAACCTGGATGAGGTTCACAATGTGGTAGGGCATCCAGAAGACAAAGAAAGCCACCACAATGGAGAGAATAATTTGTCTGCTTTTGCTTTTGTTCTCAAACACGCTTCTCAATTTCCAGCAAAAGTATAAAGAGCAGAAGAGGATAATGGAAAAGGGAATCAGGAACCCAGCGATGGTCTCCAACAGGAACTGGAAAACCAAGTGCTTTGGATCACTGTGGCACGGTATGCAGTAAAACAATACTCCATCTGAAGAAACGCTATTCAAAAAGGAGAAAAAGAAAATACTAGTTAGCTAGTAACCAAGCCTTTTACACTTGCTTTTAATAAGTTGTGTTGGACGCATTCTTTTTTTCAGTTCAATATTCCAGTTCAAAGTCCATGGTTTTAACAAAAAAACATCCAGTAAATCTTACCTAATATATATATTTGTCGTCATGTTCCTATATGAAAAACACATACATTATGGTAGAGGGGAATTTTTTATGGTATTTTATTAGAAGTCGTTAGTGAAGAATATTTACCAAATGCTTGTAACATCTGGTACTTTTAACAATGTTAGTATTGTAATATACTTTTAATAATAATTGACTAACTATGCCAAGACAATTATAGACAAACAAAACAAAACACTCAAACGTCCCTCTTACAGTCCTTAGAGTTCAAACACTTAAACCAAACAAATGAGCAGATTATGATTCTCCGTCCTTTTATGCTGTCACACATAACCCCTTGGTAAACGGTTTTGCAACTTATTCTCTCCAACTTGCGGCTGCCACGTGGGTTTCCCTTCCGGGTCAATGCGTTATTGCAACAGAGCCTCGCCCCCTTCTTGGCTGGCTGACTTCCCTTGAACCCTGGGAAAGAACTGTCAAACCAGCCCCTCCAGGGAACTCTGTTCTTGCTGCTTAGCATCCTCACAGGTCAGGAGGGAGATTTACAACCACAAATCACTGTATTTCTGTCACACCTCCACAGTACAAATTAAAACAGTGTGTTGCTTTTTATACGAAAAATGAGAGGACTCTGATGTCCCTGATAAAACGAGGGAGTGGTTGTACAGTATTTGTTAGCCTATTTGTTTTTCTATGGGTCTCTCGCTATATCGTGGCCCTCGATATATAGTGGAATTATATTGGACCCTGACACCTGAGATATATATCGAGTGGGTGGTGTATGTTTAGAAATAATAATAATTATTATTTGTAGTATTCGCAGTAGTAGTTTTGTATATTATTAATAATATAATGGGAATATTATAATGGTACATAAAATATTTCATATGCAATATTAAGCAGTGTACATTTAAAAATAAACTATTACATGACCAGAGATGAGAGGCCCTATCTTAAGACACAGCACACCATCTGGAAAGTCTCTTTCTTTGACCTGAAAATCTCACTCTTTGAGGCTGGATGTCTTAATCCACCCTTGACCTATGCCAGCAAGCCAGCACAACAAAATGAAACAGAGCAATGCCTATGATCTAAGTCTAATGACTTATTATAATTTTTAAAAACAACATTTTTAAATCTTGGCATGAGAACGGGATTACCCACTTAGAACAGTGCTATCAGGATGGCATGCTTTTGTCCTTTGAAAAATTTCAATTGTCTAACAAACATTTTGTTTGTTTTCTACAACAGAGAAATTTCATTAGAACAACATTAAAAGGGAGCAAGTTCCAAAGACGAGAGGCATTATACATAAATACCTTGGCTCCGGCAGTTCAAAACTAATTTTATGGACTGTCAGAATAATAACATTTTCCAGTTTCAGGGAATTATTTTTTTTAGTTGGGTAACACGCCCTAATTGTTATGTTAGAAGATATTACAATATATTTACCAGAAAACTGTGACAGTGTATTGTAACATATATTTGAAAATGTGTATTTTCCACTTAATATATTTTGTATATATTACATTTCCATAAGGCGCTCTGGAAGGACATGTGGTTCCTCTCTCTTCCACTACCAAGGGACAGAGACCTTATTTGTCTTTAGCAAGAAGAGGATGGCCATTTTCTCTTAGAAATGCAGAGAGTAAAATGTTCTCTTCTGAACATGCGGTCACTATCTCCTTTAAAGGCATTAGGACTCCTTATAAACACTCACCCATAATAGAAGACTATTGGTCCCCTAACATGTGCCCATCTCCACTCTTTTTAATGCATCCGATATCTCCTCTTATAAATGCTCACCTGCGATAGATGGGCATGGGAATCGCGAAGAGGAAAGCCAGGCTCCAGATGACCAGCAGAGTTTTAAGCAGGGCCTTCTTGGTACGCAGCTGCTGGGACAGGAAGGGGCGGGACACGGCAAGGAAGCGGTCAAGGCTCATGGCGGTGATGAGGAAGATGGAGGCGTACATGTTGATACCGCAGAGGTAATGAACCAGCTTGCAGAATGCTGACCCAAACTCCCATCCTTGGCCCCCTATGACATAACGCATGAAGAAGGGAGTGCTGAGCAGAACCAGGGCGTCCGCTGTTGCCAGATTCAAGACCAGCAGGCAGGTGACGGAGCGCCGATCCACACGACACAACACTGTCCACATCACAAACAAGTTCCCTGGGAAACCCAGAATAAATGCCAAGGTCAGGCAGACAGTGCTCAGGATTTGAGAGAGGCCAGGGGAGGAGGAAGGAGGTGGAGGGTGGAGGGAGAGGAAGGGGGTGGTAGAAGAGGAGAAATTCATTTTTTGATGCTGGACTGGAATCTGGTTAAGAATCAAGATCCTGTGAAAAGAAAGGGGAAAAACAGAGACACATTTTTCTTCTGATTTAATTCTCACATTTTCTCAAAAGAACATAATAAGGTCAAGTGGCCAGGATTTGAGAGGTTGAGACCAGGGGAAGAAGAAGAAGGTGGAAAAGGAGACGGGAAGGAGGTAGAGGAAGACAAGTTCATAGTCTGGTTTGCGATAGGCTGCCTCTGCAGAAGCTAAAGATAAAAGAAATTTATAATGTAAGCTGGATTGCTCCTGTATGAATATAGCGATCTCAGTTCAATGGGGGAAAATCCACTTTCAATTACTGGTACAGACTTTCCTCATTTTTCCATTAATTATAATTCACATGAGAGCAATCAAGGAGTCACCATTACATCTCAAGAGCAGCTTATCTTGCACATAAGAAACTACGGTGCAGATCTAAAGTTTAAAACACCACGACTCTTGTATGTTATAGTATGTAATAGTAGCTCCAAATTACAATCTTTTATGATTTATAATAAGGTAAGATATTGCGTGCAGGGTGTCTCATCATAAGTTTCAGTAGCCAGAGCCACAAGAGATGTCATCTCTTATAAAAGTGAATATGTTGCAATTATGGTGAAGTTGCACGAAACTGCGAAATTGTAAAGAAAACGGCGATTAATTTGATATCTGCAAATTAGTTCACAGAATAGCAATGGCTATGTTAGTAAGTGTCAATTTATTGATTCCAATATTCAAAGGTTACCCATCTATAGCATAAACGTTTATTGTTAGACACAACTAATATGTCACCTAGTTACAAACAGAAATCAGATACTGATCAGTTACTTTTTAGGGAATACTTTGCGGCAGCAGTTTTTCTTTGCGGTTCAGCCTTAGATGAATATGTAATTATTGGCGATCCTGAATAAATTTGCAAAAATGGTTTGGCGATCGTGCAAATGAGGGTTCTCAAATATTACAATGAGATGTACTAAAGCTGCAGGCAATTGTGACACTTACAATTGCATCAATCTGTTAAGAACTTTTGAAAGAACGTTTTAAACAGTTGCAGTTGTTGGCATTTCCCAGTTTGCTTTTTCTCGTGCGTTGCCAGTTGTGCTCAATGCATTTTTGATGCAAACACTTAAATACCTGTTTTTCCCTAAAGTAAGGTGTACTTATAAGCCTTAAAAATTATTACAATTATAATTGTCTGTCAAAGGACAAAAAATATAATTAATTTATTATAATTAATTAATTACCTAACCTGTAACACTATTCTTCTTCTTCTTCTTCTTCTTCTTCTTCTTCTTCTTCTTCTTCTTCTTCTTCTTCTTATTATTATTATTATTATTATTATTATTATTATTATTAATAATAATTCGTCATTTAGCAGAAACTTTTATCCAAAGCAGAGACTAGAGGTGATCTATGTGTGAGCCCAAGCTATGAGACCTGGGTTCTGTATAGTTAATCAATAGAGTAAGTGTGGTGTATTTCCCTCTCAAAATTCTCTTTCCAATAAGGTTTGAAAATATAGCCCAGTGGAACCAAACCATACAAGCAACAATAACAAAGTGGTGATGCCTCCACTCTGTGGAACCTAACTAGGTTAGCGGAAAGAAACAACAAATAATTCTAATTACAGAATGCTATCAAGGTAGACTATGGTTCAGGTACATATATATCTGTAAGCTATCAGCTTCAAAGGATACCATCCAGACAGGATCAGGGACTGCAGCCAAGTACAGTAGAATTGAGGAAGGGCTTAGTCACAGATAGACAATTAATATGTTTACAAACTGTAACTGGAATTGTAAATATTTGTAGTTAATTTAACTGTGGGACCACATCTCATTATAAATTCAGCTGAACTTTCTAGAATGTGCATCTCTGATACTGTACACATGTTAGTGGGAGTGTTCAAACTTGACTAAGAGACGAGCGCTGAAAAATGAGTAGAGGAGTTTGAAAGAGAGGTGGGGGAAGCAACGTGGGCTTTTGGGGAGTTTGAACGGGAGAGAGGTGTGGAATGGAGGTCTGGAGCTTTGTTGGCCGCAAATGGGAAAGACAGAGCAGTTCTGAAGACGAAATAAATATTTAATTGAATTGAATATTGAACTGAATAATAAAAGAAATAATTTGCGCTTATAAACAAACCAAAGGCTGAGTTTTGTGCTGCCACTGACCTCGTAATGAAGTGTTATAAAAAATAATAATAAATGGCATTGCTATTACATTTTTACTTCTAACTGCCTTCTTAATTACCACACAATCACTACAGAATACAGCAGTATATAAGTAGTAATTTTTTGTTCTAATAAGTAGTTTTTTTTTTTTCTCTACTTATGAATACTACACATTTCCTACTGAAATTACTATTAAATACCTGTTATCTGATATCTGACTGCTTACTTACACTGCACAGTTACCACACGAATACTACTATTTTCCAGTTGTAATAGGTCGGGTTTTTTTATTTTTTATTTTTTTTTATTTTTAACAGTGAAACACAAAGCTGACTCTTCAAACAAATCGGTGTGACATTTGTGTTGTTGTCGTTCTGTTGGTTTGATTTGGGTGTTTAGCCTGTCATAGTGACATACTTAGCTTTGTTTTAATCTGTTTTCATAAGAAATGAATTTCTTGGTAGTGGTCTGTTTCGTGTTTTCCTTGGTTTCAGATGAGGCGCAGTGATACAAAGTTAGCTCAGGTCTAGAGAATTGGCTTTGTTCATTTATTTTTATTTTTACTTTATCTAAGTAGTTCGCAACTGTTACTACATCCTGGATATTGTCTAACAATCTATTTATTAATACACCATAATGAACTGTGAAACAAAGTGGATTATTGGAACCCGACCACTTCAACCACATTTCTAATGAAACTGATATTCGGTGTTCTGTATCGTTTCTCTTGAAAAAAAAAAACAAAAACACAAAAAAAAACAGGTTTCTGAGTTGTGTAAAGTTGTGTCCTCTCAGGAGAGTCTGCAGAATGTGTAAAGTGACAATAATAATAAATAACAACATATATAATTGTACAGCATATCGAAGCTTTGGATAATATTTATATATATATATATATATATATATATATATATATATATATATATAATATATATATATATATATATATATATCTTATATAATCAAAGTTTGAAGGCTTTAATACAAAGTTTATCAGCAGTTTTCTTAGTTATTATAGTTTTATCTTGAGGATCACGTTTTTGATATTGTAATTATTTTAAATGGCACACATATTTATGCTAAGATGATAAGAACTGCCAGGCGTACCTGCATACCGCTGTATTAAAATGCATATAAAGCTACTGCAACGCCGCACGCTACGAAACATAGTGCTTACCTTTAATTTCCTCACTTGTATTTTTTTTCCCTTAATTTATTTTAATTTCATTCTCCTGCAATAGCTGATTTGGTGAACTATTATTCGGTAACGTTTTGTTTTGTTTTGTTTTTCAATATAATCACGCCTAAGACTTGCTGTGCAGTTCTGCGTTGTATTGGTCTATTCAATTTTAACTAGAAAGTAAGTATTTGAAAATAGAAAGTAAGTATTTTTACAGCTGTTGATAGATGAATCATGTCTGAAAATATCTCCTGTAGCTATTCAAAACAAGCACGAAGATTTGAAGTTCAGGAGCCAAACCCATCGTTTTTTATTATGACAGACACAATGACAACTGTAGTTCTAGGTATAATTTCTATATCTGTTTCTTGTCAGTCCCAAACTGTTATGACAAAATATATATTAAATAAATGTTTTTCGTTTAAAAAAAACAAACAAACAACAAAAAAAAACCAGTTAATCAGATTATTCTTCCTTTGTGATAAGCCTACCTTTGAAACTGCGCTACCGTTCAGTACAGGGGAAATTGCAAAGTGACACTTGAGCTGAAATCTCCAGACAGAAAGAGTAGTTTAAAAAAAAAAAAAGGGGTTGAAAACCACTAGAATATGCCATTGCTAAATGTTATTAATATTTCATTTATCAGAACCATTTCATAATGTACACCAATTTTTATCAACTTTAAAATATATGACTTACCTTTAATTTGAAAGGACGGTCTGGAAACAACATACGAGTCGAGTGCAGGTCTGAAGTGTGAATCCCTGTGTGAGAAACAGAACTACAGATACCTCGGGGGTGGTAACAACGTGGTAGATGTGTCATAGTCATACAATCTTGTCTGTTATCAGACTATCAAATAATTTGTTGTTTGTTTCATAAAGTAAAAAAAAAAAAAAAAAACAATAAACGTTGCCTTAACTACTCCAATGTGCAGTTTTGAAAGAAGCACATGTTAAAGCACACATTTCTGGTACTACACTTGTTCTATTTGTCCTATTCCATGGAAATGTGTTGCACTTCCTAGGTCACCTCAGCAGTGTCGTCTGGGTCCTGTTACTGGCTGAAAGCAGGTCAGTCAATACAAGAATCAGCTGATTGGTTACTGACTGGAAAGACCCCAGTGAAGGGACCTTCACAACAAAAAAACAAAAACATTAAAACAAGGATGTGTTTATTATTTCAAAAAATGTATTTTAACAAAAAGAAAGCTTAAATTACACAGAATACACACATTTCATTGCAATGACAAGATATTTCATCTACATTTTATTAATATTTAAAGTAATCAACAAAACCTGACATTTTACTTTGAAAATTTGAATTTCTAAAAAAAAGTAGTTTCATAAAATGACCAATAGGGGGTGTGTAACTGTAATAGCTGACTGTCAAAAAGACGAAAGGAAGCCAATGCATACCTGCAATTAATAACACACATTCTAGTGTACAGGTGAGTGATACTCTGCTTTCTTTAATAGGCGATATTATTAATTATCGTTATTAATTAGGTTTATTAATATGGTGCGAAGTACACTTTTGTTTTCTGTCAAATCCAGAATTAAAGAACATTCATTTAAGTTTTGAGAAACATGAAAAACCCATGTACAACCAGCACTAAAACAATAGGATATGAATGTAAACACAGCATACACAATAACTCCATCTTATCTAGTCTGTACCATCACTTTGTAATGCTCACGTTTCCCTATGTGACAGACACACCCATTTTGTTAAACGTGTGTTAGATTTTTCCTAGCATTTGTAAAAAATCTTTTCCTTGCTGCACTTCGTGTTTAAGGAACTACCATTGGTGAGTTGCTTTCTGGGAGTTTAAAAATAGTCTTTGTCTTATCACAAACAGCGATCTATGTTATAATGAATACATCCCCCAGACTTGAAAAAATACTACGAGTTGCTAAAAAGATTTTTTTTTTTAAACCATGTAACAAAAACCCATGGTACCTAACCAACTGTATAGACTCACTGAAACCATGACTCAGCTGTCCTTGTCTAGAAACGTATCACTTCTCTTATTGCTTACAATAACATACCCATTTAGTTGCTTGCACTGTACAAAACGTCAAACAAATTTGACACACTTCAAAATTTAGATGATCAAAACCAGCATCAAGAGGACGAAAGGAACAACATCCAGGACCCCATAAACAGTGCTGGCCAGGCAGCAAAACAAATAGGAGGTCTCCATATTGAGAACCACAGCAAGTTCAGTTGCAGTCTGGACCCCCTTACAACAACATTGTGCTGTTTCCAGGAGCCTCTGTCATGCACATCACCGAGAACGTAGACAGGCTCCTAGAACGAACAGGAGACAACCTGGTAGCAGTCATCCACATCGGAACAAACAACATTGGAAGAGACAGACCAAGATCACTGCAAAAAAAAATTCAGAGAGTTAGGAAGGAAATTAAAAGACAAGACCGAAACTGTGGTATTTTCTGGGATACTGCTGGCACCTTGCAAAGGGGCATACATACAGCTGTAAATAAATCATCTAAATGCAGGGCTGAAATTATGGTGCACACATGCTTCACCTTCCTTGAACATTGGCACTTTACAGAGCATTTAAAAGAGACCAAGAACAAAGTACACAGAAAGAGTACTTGGAACTGCAAACTCAAGTCAAAAAGGAAGTTAGAAAGGCCACGAGAGAGATAGAAATGGACATTGCTAAGGGGGCTAAAACCAATTCCAAAAAGCTTTTTCCAATATTCCAATAATGTACTAAATTATTACTTTTCACAAAGTTTTTACAAAGGAGGATACAAGCAACATGCCCCACATGTTGACTTATTCCTATCCAGTCTTAAATAACTTTAGCATAACAGAGGCAGAAGTGTTAAAGGGACTAGGAGCTCTTAAAATAAACAAATCCCCTTTTTCATCACGCCTGTCCGTGGTAACCATTCAGTTTTCAACTTCAAACCAAAATGAGGCACTTTTTTCTTCGTTTATATTCAATGTGATTGATTTTACACTTTCTAATTCATTATGGGGGGAGGGGAATATATATTCTCTCGATTATGCAATGCACCAACACTGCGCTGTGAACACGGCTTTTATTTTCTGCACTCTTAAGGATAGTTCATTCACTACAGGGTGGTCTGTCAGCCCAGTTAAGACTCACTCATATGTGTTTGTGAGGTGCTTTTGAGCTCTCTATGAGATATTTATGTAGCAGGGTGACAATCACTGTAATAATTTAGCATTTTGATTTATTCACTTGTATTGTAATTTGTTTTATTTGTAGAATATAACCCTGTACAATTGATTTGATTTAAATTTTGAGTATTGTTATTTGCTTCATAATTTTTTCACTGTAGTTTAAATAGCTATTTTCTTGTGTTTGTTTTAATGTTGCACATTTGTCTTGTATTTATCTATATTGAATTGAGGGTTTGCACGTCTTTTTTTGTATTGCTATCCTGAAGTGACTCGTTACGCTGAATGACTGTTGAACTAAAATACTCACGAGGAAAGTTATATTGAGTATTCACAGGTTCATCAATAAGCTACTAACAACCAAACGAGCAAGGTAGGCCGAAATGGTCTCCTCTCGTTTGTAAACTTTCTTATGTTCTTATGTACAGGGCACACCCAGCAGTCAGAGGGAATGCATGACGTGGCCAGCCCAAACACCAGCATGCCTGAAGGCTGCCGGCCTCAGACCCCCTTTTTGGCACAACATCTAAAGAACTGGCACTCTTGCATCTCAGACTCCTGGGTGCTCGCCACTGTGGAAAACGATTCCATGTTTCAGTTCCGCCTGGGACCTCCTCCCATTCGAGGTATCATGAATACTTTCATGGCAGGAACCGGTTACACTATGTAACCCTCTCTGTACATTACTTGGGATCACTATCCCCTAAAGTAACCTACTGATGAGCAGGTGCTCATATGACGACTCCTGCTGCTTCACATGGCCTTGGCAGGGCATTGCCTTCACAAGCCGCGCTTGCAGTCTCAGGGTTGCGTAGCTGTCGTTCCTGCAGAGCGCACTCTCTCCTCCAGAGTATACGCAGCTCACCCTCTGCAGCATGGCGCTGCTGTCACCCAGAGCGATCCCCACTGGATGTTTTTATGCTGATGGACACGCAGTTGAGACCCGCCCACCGCTGCAATTCCCCTCAACCAACCCTAGCAGGCAGCAAGTCTCAATCAAGCGCCCGTCTGTAAACAATAATTTAATCACACAAATCAACTCCAAAAGAAGACACACAATAAACCATTTCCAGATGCAAATTATACCAACACTAATTCCCACCTGTGCAAGGTAATTGCCCTGCCACAAGGGGGAAGAGCTATTTATTTATTTTTTTAATACCATGTGACTGGAATGGAGAGTGCTTATTTTGGCTGGAGCGTGGGAACAGAGCGGGAATTGCAAGCAGTGGAGCAGAATGCAAGAAAGAGAGAAGCAGACAGAGGATGTTATCGCTCACATTCTCTGAACCACACACAGTACAGTACTAGCAATGGCAGATGACAGTCTGATCCCTGGTTTCAATTGAATAATATTACATTGAAATATAATGACCTACAAATTTTTGCTAGTTTTATTACTAATACTTCCATCCATCCATCCATTATCATTCCGCTTCTCCTGGTGAGGGTCGCAGAGGCAGCATGCTGAGTAGGGAGGACCAGACTTCCCTTTCCCCAGCAACAGATTCCAGCTCATCCAGCTCATCGGGGGGAATTCCCACATGCTCCCAGGCCAACTGTGAGATGTAATCCCTCCAGAGTGTCCTGGGTCGGCCCCGAAAGATCTCCAAAGAAAGCCTCCCAGGGGGCATCCTTACCAGTAATAACTACTGTGTTAATTCAATTTTCACTTTTTATACTGTTTATACAAGCCTGATGGAAGTTTGCAGAGAGCTATGGCTGTCACAAGCAAGGGTACCCAACACGGATAAGGTGGCATTACTGGACGTGCCGATATCCCCGTGGCATAAATTCGGCCTGGCTGTGAAGGAGATCTTACAGCGCTCACTTTACCATTGCTTCCTCCCCGTGATCCAGTGCAGGGTAGGTCGAGCCATTGGTAGCTCCCCCCCAGGCACGCACCATCACCAGGAAGGTCCCAGTACCCACAGTGTGGCACCGCCTACTACAGTCCACAGTGGTGATGGGAAACTGAGCCCCTCCACAGAGCACGAGGAATGCAGGCCGCGGTGAGTCCATACAACAACATTCCAGGAGACAATTCCAAGGCCGTTACCCTAGGCAGCTACCTTGGAGTGCTCCACCCCAATCTCCGTACAACATCTGCAATATTGACGCGCTTGCACCTCGGACACCAGGGTGCTCGCTACCGTGCAAAACGGTTAAACGCTGCAATTCTGTTTGGGACCTCCCCCCTTCCAAGGAGTCACGCACACATCCGTGTACTCAAAGAGGAAGTGGCCGCCTTGCTGTGCAAGCGAGACCACACCTCCTGCAGAGAGGGGTTCTTCTCGAGATATTTTCTAGTACCCAAGAAGGACGACGGCTTTTGTGGTTCCAAAAATGGTTGGGTCTGATGGCTGCATCCGTATCAGCCATCGAGCTGGGTGCATTATGCATGTGCCCGCTCCAAGCGTGGCTCAATGCCTTTCCACTTACACCCCAAGCGCGACAGACACCATCGACTGACAGTGTCTCACACGAGCTCCGCGGCATTATGAAGGTGGAAACATGTGCTGGTCTGAACGGATAACCCATCAGTGGTGGTGTATGTCAACCACCAGGATGGCCTCTGGTCCCCGGGGTTGTATCGCGTCACCTTCCAGCTCTTGATTTGGGCTCAACGCAGCCCAGGCTGGTGAACTGGGCAGCGGACCTCCTGTCGAGGGACGGTGCGCATCCGTCAGAGTGGCGAGTCCACCCACAGGTGGTGGAGTGCATTTGGGAATGGTTCGGGAAGGCACACCTCGGTGGCGATGATACATTGCCCCCTGTGGTATTCCCTCCACTGCTTCAGCAGTCCACTCAGCATCAACACCCTAGCCCACGAGTGGCCCGGGACACTCCTTTACGTGTTCCCGCCAGTACAGTTGCTCCCGGCCTTCTTGGAGACGGTCCGGTTAGACAAAGCAACAATTCTCCTAGTGGCCCCCAGATGGCCCAGGAGAATATGGTTCTCGAACCTATGCCAGCTCATACAAGGCCAGCCCTGGGAGAGCCCGCTCCCCATACATCATACCTAATGTTGTTGGTGGTCGTCTTTTCTTTCAGGGAACCAGGGTTACGGTAAGTAACCTAATGTTTTCTATTGCAGGGACTTAAAGGTATCCACAGTTAGCATGGTAAAGTGGTCTCTCATGTATAGGTTCATGCTATGTGAAGACTGCTGTATCAGCTAATGTGAAACCAAAACCAGATGTTAGAGTATGGAATTCTATAGGATTAAGACTGAACATGTTCAGAGCCAAATGAGATGCAATCTATGTAAGCTTTAGTTATTGCTTGTGTCGAAATGGACTGTTAGCAGTTACCTCCGTACCTGTTATGAAAGGACGTTCCCAGTTGAAGGCAATGGCTACTTACTTTTTTGACTGCAAGTTAGGTGACTACCAGCGTTCAACAAGAAGAACGTGGGTTGCAGTCATTGTGATGTTTCCGTATCTTGAAGCAAATGTAGTCAAGTATTGATTAGCATCTGTTAAGAATAATATTCCATCAATCAATAAATCATGTAATTCGAACAATTATAAAAGTAGAATTGTCTGATTCATTATAGTAAATAATAAAGTTACCACAACCTACAGTGGAAATATGAAAATTATACACCCTGCTAAAAAAAAAAAGCCTTGCTAAATCCAAGATACTAACCTCAATATATTTTACCAATCAAACTCTTAGAGTGTCTAATATAAAACCTGTTATGCCTTAACCTAATAAAAAAACGCTTTTTTATCTATGATTATTTGCCTTACCTTATTACAATTTGTTTTGTTTAAAAAAAAACATCAATTATAACCACACTTAATAATTTCATCAGATGGCTTCATATCGCCAAAAAACATCTGTAACACTTTACATGAAGTGTCTCTACTGTGTATTAAAGACATGTTTACTTACATACATAATTACGATGTTGTTATGCATAGTTACAATGCACTAAATGTGTAAATCCTTTCCATGACATATGTAAGTACACAATTGTATCAGAAAAGGGTTAGGGTTAGGGTTAGGGCTAAGAATTAGAGAGGGAGAGAGATTTAAGTCTGGTTCAGGATTAAGGTTATATTCTGCAAAAAAAACAAAAAAAAACACATGGTAAAAAAATTAGTCAAAAATCTATATCACACATCTGGATACTATTGTGGACAGGTAATATATTCTTAAAACAATAACTGTGTCCTATTATAATGTACAAACCCATTTTCAATATCCCTCTCTGAAAACGATGGCGGATTTACACGTTATAACAAGACAAAAATAGACCACATTCCAGACCGCTCTAAGTTCATAAATTGAGTGAATGATTCAATACTGGGAATCTCTTCTTAAAAAGATGGTATTTATTAAGCGTGCAGCAAAATAAGTTTTAAAATCACACAAAACAGTTACACAATTAAATATCGCATTAAAAGCATTACAATGAGAACTAAGGATTTAAATGACAATTCACCAAAGAAATATTAGTACTTACTGACATTACAACAAGGGATCGCACAATACCTGAATAGATATTTAAGAGTATTGTTACCTAGCTTGGAAAGCAGTCACATTCAGCGTTCTGCTACCTTGTGTTTCTCTGAGTGTCAGGGCCCCTGACCTAGATGGATAGATAGATACTGAGAGCTGAGGACTCCACGTGAGCGAGCAGGGATCAGAGGAGATCAGGAGATCTGTGGGGCAGTCAGGAGATCAGGGAGCAATCAGAGAACCAAGGAGCTAATGTTTACAGTCAGCGTCTATACTTAAAAAAAGAGATGGTTTGAATTTCCTGCCACATGCTCCGATTGGCTAGTTTGTGCCTGAATGGGCTTGCAATCTTGATTGATCTCTCCCCCTTTTGTCTGATCTTTTAAAACGTGCATAACTTTTGCTAAATAATTCAGATTTAGTAGTGGTTTTAAATCAATACAATGTGACATTTGTCTTCAATCTCTAAATCTTTAAGCTAATTTAAAGTCATTTTTCTCTTTCTTTCAGGCTTGTGTTAAACCATCCTTTTCTCACTAGACTGGGTAATTCAATTGCAGAGATGGGTTTGATCAGCCTTTTGTTTCCTGAGTGCCTGATGCATTCAGGTGTTAGATTGATCATTATCGCTAGGCAAAGTTAGACAAATTAGTTTAAAGATTTAATTCAATTCTGTTAAAATTAAAATATCCACGACATTTGCAATATATTTGTAAATACAAAGACTATATGATCTACACACCCCAATACTTGCCATACATGTATTTATATAATTTTTAACTAATCCCATTAAAAACGTATCACCAAAAAATATGAGTTCATACTTTCCATACATTGTAATTCTGCCAGCAGAGATCCCAGTTGGAGTTGATACCAGAAATTATTATTTTACAGGTAACATTGTAAAAAAAAAAAAAAAAACGATTTACATAAAACTCAAAAATAGCTAAAAAGAAGCCCTTCATATATTATAGCCAAGGTCTGAGTTTCTATCAGTAGAACTTCCAACCAAGCTCTACTGGTAGACATTGGATTGCGTCAAGTTGACATGGAAAGAGTTTTATTTTCTGATGAATTTCCTAAGCCTAAGGATTCAGTCCGTCTTGCATTTGCTTTGCTTGATTGGGGAAAAGTCCTTGATCCCAGCATTTAGGAATTGGTTTTCTCCAACATGACAGCGATGAAATTGATTCCGTCGCTTTGGATGTAAGAGCTCCCGGCAAAGATGTAGAGAATGGGGTTGATGCTGTTGCTAAAGAAGGCAAAGGCCGTCAGGGTGGATTTGGTGGTGTGCACCACATCCAGGAAGGCCTTGTTGAGTGATTCTTCCCCAGCTAAAGCATCCGAAACCTGGATGAGGTTCACAATGTGGTAGGGCATCCAGAAGACAGAGAAAGCGACCACAATGGGAAGGATAATCTGTTTGCTTTTGTTCTCAAACACGCTTCTCAATTTCCAGAAAATGTATAAAGAGCAGAAGAGGATAATGGAAAAGGGAATCAGGAACCCAGCGATGGTCTCCAACAGGTATTGCAAAACCAAGTGCTTTGGATCATTGTGGCACGGTAAACAGTAAAACAATTCTCCTTTTGAGAAAACCCTGTATTAAAAAAGGAGAAAAAGAAAGTACTGGTTTGTTAGTAAGTAGGGCTGGGTTTTACACTTGCATTTAATAAGTTGTGTTGAGAACATTCTTTTTTTTTTCAGTTCGATATTCTAGTTCAAAGTCCATGGTGCTAACAAAAGACCAGTAAATCTAGCCTATATATATACATTTGCTGCCATGTTGTAGGTCACAGGTTTTTGTATGTGAAAAACACACACATTAAGGTAAAGAGCACTTTTTAAAACTGTTCTACCCTTGATTTTCTCCCAATTTGAAATGCACAATTATTCAACTCTGCTCACTGCTGCAACCCCTGCACTAACTCGGGAGACACAAAGACGAGCACTCTGAGTACATGGATGGACCTCCCCCTTACGTTGCTGGGTCAAATTAATGTCATAAAAATGAATGTGCTGCCTCGATTCCTATACCTGTTCCATTCATTTCCTGTTTCTCTCCCACTTAACTTTTTTACAATGCTTAATAAATTAATAAAGCAATTTATCTGGCACCGTAAATCTCCTACAGTGAGCTTGGACAAGTTAACCCTTGCATACGGTTTTAGAAGCTTATTCCTTCCCAACTTTAAAATGTATTAGTGGGCAGCTCAAAACAGATTCATATCAATGTCGTGCCAGACTGATTCATTTCTTGGCTTTAGATTGAGAATTTTGAGCTAAACAAGGACGTAGGGGCTGATATAATATATAAATGTAACCAAAAATTATTAAGAAAAAAAAACTCCCATTAACCATTAACCCCTTGCGGTCCTATGTCGGACCAGGTCCGACATTACAATTTTCCCTTTCCAGTCCGATGTCAAACCCTGACCGACATCATCAAAAAAGACGTAAAGCACAGGTCTCTAGTCATTTTTTCTCCAGAAAAAGCAGAGAAAACCTTTCAATGTTTGAGTGAGGCTGATAGGAGCTGAATAAAGCTGAATAAAAAAACAAAAACAAAGGGCGTGTCTCATAGCCCCTTGTCCCACAGAAATAACACGGACATAAAAAGAGGAGAGAGCTGCTTCTGCATCCAGCACTCAAAGAATATCACTGACATTTGCAGAGCTTTTTGAGATGTTATAATAAAAAAATGAATCACTTGGATTGCATTATTGAGGAGTTTGGTGATAAAACAAGTGATCAGGAGAGGGTTTATCAGTGTGCACATCTATAAAGAGGTATGTGAAAAATACAGTGAACAAGGGATGGGGCTTGGCTTTAGATACAGTACTGAGTGTCATTTGGCGATTCAATGCCTTTTAGACCTGTTTTACTCTGAATAAATAAATAAATAAATAAATAACTAGTGCGTGTAAAATAAACCAGCATGTGTGAAAATAAATAACCCTGGACTGCCTGACAAGCGCTTAATAAATGGACTGCTAGGGTTATATAATATATATATATATATATATATATATATATATATATATATATATATATATATAATATATAATATATATTATCCTTACGCTAGTGGATTTTCTCACCTAAGATCCCTATATGGGAAAACAACTTATTACCAGTGATTTTTAAAAACAACATTTTTAAATCTTGGCATGAGAACGGGATTACCCACTTAGAACAGTGCTATCAGGATGGCATGCTTTTGTCCTTTGAAAAATTTCAATTGTCTAACAAACATTTTGTTTGTTTTCTACAACAGAGAAATTTCATTAGAACAACATTAAAAGGTCAGCTGAGGTTGTCCGATATGACAAAGATTGAATCTCTTTTCCATCAGGAACAATCATCTTGTAAATGTATATCCAGAGTCTATAATACACTTAGCAATGCTCTAATCTTCAGCTGTTCTGGCAGGAGGTCTGTGACACTTTGTTGCTGATTCTTGATATCCCTTTCCCAGTGGACCCTCAGATCTGTCTGCCAGGGAACTTCTCTGGAGTTCCGCTCCCAAATAAACATGCAATAAAATGTATTGACCTGGCACTGGCTATGGCTAAAAAAAATATACCTCTGAAGTGGAAGCTAGACTCCGCTCTTCCGGTTTCACTGTGGTTTTCTGAAATTAATGGCTGTCTATTTTTGGAAAAAAATACTTATGCTATAAGAAACAAAACAAACATATTTTATAAAATATGGCAACCTTATATAGATTACATGGAGGGACTTCCTTTGAGGCATATTGACCCTAATATATTTAAGGTGCTATATACTGGATATATGCCAACTAACATAACTGGTATGGATATTTTTTTCTTTGTGTTTGTACAGTTTCTTTTTGTATCTTTCTGCCATTATGTTTTGTAAAATGGAAAATAAAAATAATATAAAAATAAAAAAAATAAAAGCATCTGCCCCACTCTTAAATAAATATCTCCTCTTATAAATGCTCACTGGCGGTAGAACATGGGAATCGCGAAGAGGAATGCCAGGCTCCAGATGACCAGCAGAGTCTTGAGGAGAGCCCTCTTGGTGCGCAGCTGCTGTGACAGGAAGGGACGGGACACGGCCAGGAAACGGTCGAGGCTCATGGCGGTGATGAGGAAGGTAGATGCGTACATGTTGACACTGCAGAGGTAATGAACCAGCTTGCAGAAGGCCAGCCCAAACTCCCATCCTTGGCCCCGGGTGGCAGAACGTATGAAGAAGGGAGTGCTGAGCAGAACCAGGGCGTCCGCTGTTGCCAGATTCAAGACCAGCAGGCAGGTGACGGAGCGCCGATCCACACGACACAACACTGTCCACATCACAAACAAGTTCCCTGGGAAACCCAGAATAAATGCCAAGGTCAGGCAGACAGTGCTCAGGATTTGAGAGAGGCCAGGGGAGGAGGAAGGAGGTGGAGGGTGGAGGGAGAGGAAGGGGGTGGTAGAAGAGGAGAAATTCATTTTTTGATGCTGGACTGGAATCTGGTTAAGAATCAAGATCCTGTGAAAAGAAAGGGGAAAAACAAAGACACATTTTTCTTCTGATTTAATTCTCACATTTTCTCAAAAGAACATAATAAGGTCAAGTGGCCAGGATTTGAGAGGTTGAGACCAGGGGAAGAAGAAGAAGGTGGAAAAGGAGACGGGAAGGAGGTAGAGGAAGACAAGTTCATAGTCTGGTTTGCGATAGGCTGCCTCTGCAGAAGCTAAAGATAAAAGAAATTTATAATGTAAGCTGGATTGCTCCTGTATGAATATAGCGATCTCAGTTCAATGGGGGAAAATCCACTTTCAATTACTGGTACAGACTTTCCTCATTTTTCCATTAATTATAATTCACATGAGAGCAATCAAGGAGTCACCATTACATCTCAAGAGCAGCTTATCTTGCACATAAGAAACTACGGTGCAGATCTAAAGTTTAAAACACCACGACTCTTGTATGTTATAGTATGTAATAGTAGCTCCAAATTACAATCTTTTATGATTTATAATAAGGTAAGATATTGCGTGCAGGGTGTCTCATCATAAGTTTCAGTAGCCAGAGCCACAAGAGATGTCATCTCTTATAAAAGTGAATATGTTGCAATTATGGTGAAGTTGCACGAAACTGCGAAATTGTAAAGAAAACGGCGATTAATTTGATATCTGCAAATTAGTTCACAGAATAGCAATGGCTATGTTAGTAAGTGTCAATTTATTGATTCCAATATTCAAAGGTTACCCATCTATAGCATAAACGTTTATTGTTAGACACAACTAATATGTCACCTAGTTACAAACAGAAATCAGATACTGATCAGTTACTTTTTAGGGAATACTTTGCGGCAGCAGTCTTTCTTTCTGGTTCAGCCTTAGATGAATATGTAATTATTGGCGATCCTGAATAAATTTGCAAAAATGGTTTGGCGATCGTGCAAATGAGGGTTCTCAAATATTACAATGAGATGTACTAAAGCTGCAGGCAATTGTGATACTTGCAATTGCAACAATCTGTTAAGAACTTTTGAAAGAACGTTTTAAACAGTTGCAGTGTTGGCATTTCCCAGTTTGCCTTTTCTCGTGCGTTGCCAGTTGTGCTCAATGCATTTTTGATGCAAACACTTAAATACCTGTTTTTCCCTAAAGTAAGGTGTACTTATAAGCCTTAAAAATTATTACAATTATAATTGTCTGTCAAAGGACAAAAAATATAATTAATTTATTATAATTAATTAATTACCTAACCTGTAACACTATT
>NC_054575.1:864545-891083 GCF_017654505.1 Polyodon spathula | reverse complement strand
ATCTCAGTTCAATGGTGGAAAATCCACTTTCAATTACTGGTACAGACTTTCCTCATTTTTCCATTAATTATAATTCACATGAGAGCAATCAAGGAGTCACCATTACATCTCAAGAGCAGCTTATCTTGCACATAAGAAACTACGGTGCAGATCTAAAGTTTAAAACACCACGACTCTTGTATGTTATAGTATGTAATAGTAGTTCCAAATTACAATCTTTTATGATTTATAATAAGGTAAGATATTGCGTGCAGGGTGTCTCATCATAAGTTTCAGTAGCCAGAGCCACAAGAGATGTCATCTCTTATAAAAGTGAATATGTTGCAATTATGGTGAAGTTGCACGAAACTGCGAAATTGTAAAGAAAACGGCGATTAATTTGATATCTGCAAATTAGTTCACAGAATAGCAATGGCTATGTTAGTAAGTGTCAATTTATTGATTCCAATATTCAAAGGTTACCCATCTATAGCATAAACGTTTATTGTTAGACACAACTAATATGTCACCTAGTTACAAACAGAAATCAGATACTGATCAGTTACTTTTTAGGGAATACTTTGCGGCAGCAGTTTTTCTTTGCGGTTCAGCCTTAGATGAATATGTAATTATGGGCGATCCTGCATAAATTTGCTAAAACATGGAGTGGAGATAGTGCAAATGAGGGTTCTCAAATATTACAATGAGATGTACTAAAGCTGCAGGCAATTGTGATACTTGCAATTGCAACAATCTGTTAAGAACTTTTGAAAGAACGTTTTAAACAGTTGCAGTGTTGGCATTTCCCAGTTTGCCTTTTCTCGTGCGTTGCCAGTTGTGCTCAATGCATTTTTGAGGCAAACACTTAAATACCTGTTTTTCCCTAAAGTAAGGTGTACTTATAAGCCTTAAAAATTATTACAATTATAATTGTCTGTCAAGGTAATACAAAATATAATTAATTTATTATAATTAATTAATTACCTAAGGTGCGAAATTGACAAAAATATATTATTATTATAATTATTATCTTCTCTTCTTCTTCTTCTTCTTCTTCCTTTTTTTCTTCTTCTTCTTCTTCTTCTTCTTCTTATTATTATTATTATTATTATTATTATTATTATTATTATTATAAAGTTTTCCGATTCGTCATTTAGCGAAAACATGTGTGATAAACTTTTATCCAAAGCAGAGACTAGAGGTGATCTATGTGTGAGCCCAAGCTATGAGACCTGGGTTCTGTATAGTTAATCAATAGAGTAAGTGTGGTGTATTTCCCTCTCAAAATTCTCTTTCCAATAAGGTTTGAAAATATAGCCCAGTGGAACCAAACCATACAAGCAACAATAACAAAGTGGTGATGCCTCCACTCTGTGGAACCTAACTAGGTTAGCGGAAAGAAACAACAAATAATTCTAATTACAGAATGCTATCAAGGTAGACTATGGTTCAGGTACATATATATCTGTAAGCTATCAGCTTCAAAGGATACCATCCAGACAGGATCAGGGACTGCAGCCAAGTACAGTAGAATTGAGGAAGGGCTTAGTCACAGATAGACAATTAATATGTTTACAAACTGTAACTGGAATTGTAAATATTTGTAGTTAATTTAACTGTGGGACCACATCTCATTATAAATTCAGCTGAACTTTCTAGAATGTGCATCTCTGATACTGTACACATGTTAGTGGGAGTGTTCAAACTTGACTAAGAGACGAGCGCTGAAAAATGAGTAGAGGAGTTTGAAAGAGAGGTGGGGGAAGCAACGTGGGCTTTTGGGGAGTTTGAACGGGAGAGAGGTGTGGAATGGAGGTCTGGAGCTTTGTTGGCCGCAAATGGGAAAGACAGAGCAGTTCTGAAGACGAAATAAATATTTAATTGAATTGAATATTGAACTGAATAATAAAAGAAATAATTTGCGCTTATAAACAAACCAAAGGCTGAGTTTTGTGCTGCCACTGACCTCGTAATGAAGTGTTATAAAAAATAATAATAAATGGCATTGCTATTACATTTTTACTTCTAACTGCCTTCTTAATTACCACACAATCACTACAGAATACAGCAGTATATAAGTAGTAATTTTTTGTTCTAATAAGTAGTTTTTTTTTTTTCTCTACTTATGAATACTACACATTTCCTACTGAAATTACTATTAAATACCTGTTATCTGATATCTGACTGCTTACTTACACTGCACAGTTACCACACGAATACTACTATTTTCCAGTTGTAATAGGTCGGGTTTTTTTATTTTTTTTTTTTTTTTTTTTATTTTTAACAGTGAAACACAAAGCTGACTCTTCAAACAAATCGGTGTGACATTTGTGTTGTTGTCGTTCTGTTGGTTTGATTTGGGTGTTTAGCCTGTCATAGTGACATACTTAGCTTTGTTTTAATCTGTTTTCATAAGAAATGAATTTCTTGGTAGTGGTCTGTTTCGTGTTTTCCTTGGTTTCAGATGAGGCGCAGTGATACAAAGTTAGCTCAGGTCTAGAGAATTGGCTTTGTTCATTTATTTTTATTTTTACTTTATCTAAGTAGTTCGCAACTGTTACTACATCCTGGATATTGTCTAACAATCTATTTATTAATACACCATAATGAACTGTGAAACAAAGTGGATTATTGGAACCCGACCACTTCAACCACATTTCTAATGAAACTGATATTCGGTGTTCTGTATCGTTTCTCTTGAAAAAAAAACAAAAACAAACAAAAAAAAACAAAGAAAAGAAAACACAGGGAGTCCAGAGTCTTGCAGAATGTGTAAAGTGAACAATAATAATAAATAACAACATATAATAAATGTACAGCATATCGAACGTTGGGCATATATATATATATATATATATATATATATATATATATATATATATATATATATATATATATATATATATATCTTGGCTTTAATACAGGCTTTAATACAAAGTTTATCAGCAGTTTTCTTAGTTATTATAGTTTTATCTTGAGGATCACGTTTTTGATATTGTAATTATTTTAAATGGCACACATATTTATGCTAAGATGATAAGAACTGCCAGGCGTACCTGCATACCGCTGTATTAAAATGCATATAAAGCTACTGCAACGCCGCACGCTACGAAACATAGTGCTTACCTTTAATTTCCTCACTTGTATTTTTTTTCCCTTAATTTATTTTAATTTCATTCTCCTGCAATAGCTGATTTGGTGAACTATTATTCGGTAACGTTTTGTTTTGTTTTGTTTTTCAATATAATCACGCCTAAGACTTGCTGTGCAGTTCTGCGTTGTATTGGTCTATTCATTTTAACTAGAAAATAAGTATTTTAAAATAGAAAGTAAGTATTTTTACAGCTGTTGATAGATAAATCATGTCTGAAAATATCTCCTGTAGCTATTCAAAACAAGCACGAAGATTTGAAGTTCAGGAGCCAAACCCATCGTTTTTTATTATGACAGACACAATGACAACTGTAGTTCTAGGTATAATTTCTATATCTGTTTCTTGTCAGTCCCAAACTGTTATGACAAAATATATATTAAATAAATGTTTTTCGTTTAAAAAAAACAAACAAACAACAAAAAAAAACCAGTTAATCAGATTATTCTTCCTTTGTGATAAGCCTACCTTTGAAACTGCGCTACCGTTCAGTACAGGGGAAATTGCAAAGTGACACTTGAGCTGAAATCTCCAGACAGAAAGAGTAGTTTAAAAAAAAAAAAAGGGGTTGAAAACCACTAGAATATGCCATTGCTAAATGTTATTAATATTTCATTTATCAGAACCATTTCATAATGTACACCAATTTTTATCAACTTTAAAATATATGACTTACCTTTAATTTGAAAGGACGGTCTGGAAACAACATACGAGTCGAGTGCAGGTCTGAAGTGTGAATCCCTGTGTGAGAAACAGAACTACAGATACCTCGGGGGTGGTAACAACGTGGTAGATGTGTCATAGTCATACAATCTTGTCTGTTATCAGACTATCAAATAATTTGTTGTTTGTTTCATAAAGTAAAAAAAAAAAAAAAAAAAAAATTTGTTGTTTGGCTTGTTTTGCTTTTTCATAAGTGGTAAAAATAAAATAAACGTTGCCTTAACTACTCCAATGTGCAGTTTTGAAAGAAGCACATGTTAAAGCACACATTTCTGGTACTACACTTGTTCTATTTGTCCTATTCCATGGAAATGTGTTGCACTTCCTAGGTCACCTCAGCAGTGTCTTCTGGGTCCATGTTACTGGCTGAAAGCAGGTCAGTCAATACAAGAATCAGCTGATTGGTTACTGACTGGAAAGACCCCAGTGAAGGGACCTTCACAACAAAAAAACAAAAACATTAAAACAAGGATGTGTTTATTATTTCAAAAAATGTATTTTAACAAAAAGAAAGCTTAAATTACACAGAATACACACATTTCATTGCAATGACAAGATATTTCATCTACATTTTATTAATATTTAAAGTAATCAACAAAACCTGACATTTTACTTTGAAAATTTGAATTTCTAAAAAAAAGTAGTTTCATAAAATGACCAATAGGGGGTGTGTAACTGTAATAGCTGACTGTCAAAAAGACGAAAGGAAGCCAATGCATACCTGCAATTAATAACACACATTCTAGTGTACAGGTGAGTGATACTCTGCTTTCTTTAATAGGCGATATTATTAATTATCGTTATTAATTAGGTTTATTAATATGGTGCGAAGTACACTTTTGTTTTCTGTCAAATCCAGAATTAAAGAACATTCATTTAAGTTTTGAGAAACATGAAAAACCCATGTACAACCAGCACTAAAACAATAGGATATGAATGTAAACACAGCATACACAATAACTCCATCTTATCTAGTCTGTACCATCACTTTGTAATGCTCACGTTTCCCTATGTGACAGACACACCCATTTTGTTAAACGTGTGTTAGATTTTTCCTAGCATTTGTAAAAAATCTTTTCCTTGCTGCACTTCGTGTTTAAGGAACTACCATTGGTGAGTTGCTTTCTGGGAGTTTAAAAATAGTCTTTGTCTTATCACAAACAGCGATCTATGTTATAATGAATACATCCCCCAGACTTGAAAAAATACTACGAGTTGCTAAAAAGATTTTTTTTTTTAAACCATGTAACAAAAACCCATGGTACCTAACCAACTGTATAGACTCACTGAAACCATGACTCAGCTGTCCTTGTCTAGAAACGTATCACTTCTCTTATTGCTTACAATAACATACCCATTTAGTTGCTTGCACTGTACAAAACGTCAAACAAATTTGACACACTTCAAAATTTAGATGATCAAAACCAGCATCAAGAGGACGAAAGGAACAACATCCAGGACCCCATAAACAGTGCTGGCCAGGCAGCAAAACAAATAGGAGGTCTCCATATTGAGAACCACAGCAAGTTCAACTCGCAGTTTGGACCCCCTTACTACAACAGTGTGCTGCCTTCCAGGAGCCTCTGTCATGCACATCACCGAGAACGTAGACAGGCTCCTAGAACGAACAGGAGACAACCTGGTAGCAGTCATCCACATCGGAACAAACAACATTGGAAGAGACAGACCAAGATCACTGCAAAAAAAAATTCAGAGAGTTAGGAAGGAAATTAAAAGACAAGACCGAAACTGTGGTATTTTCTGGGATACTGCTGGCACCTTGCAAAGGGGCATACATACAGCTGTAAATAAATCATCTAAATGCAGGGCTGAAATTATGGTGCACACATGCTTCACCTTCCTTGAACATTGGCACTTTACAGAGCATTTAAAAGAGACCAAGAACAAAGTACACAGAAAGAGTACTTGGAACTGCAAACTCAAGTCAAAAAGGAAGTTAGAAAGGCCACGAGAGAGATAGAAATGGACATTGCTAAGGGGGCTAAAACCAATTCCAAAAAGTTTTTCCAATATTCCAATAATGTACTAAAATTATTACTTTTCACAAAGTTTTTACAAAGGAGGATACAAGCAACATGCCCCACATGTTGACTTATTCCTATCCAGTCTTAAATAACTTTAGCATAACAGAGGCAGAAGTGTTAAAGGGACTAGGAGCTCTTAAAATAAACAAATCCCCTTTTTCATACGCCTGTCCGTGGTAACCATTCAGTTTTCAACTTCAAACCAAAATGAGGCACTTTTTTCTTCGTTTATATTCAATGTGATTGATTTTACACTTTCTAATTCATTATGGGGGGAGGGGAATATATATTCTCTCGATTATGCAATGCACCAACACTGCGCTGTGAACACGGCTTTTATTTTCTGCACTCTTAAGGATAGTTCATTCACTACAGGGTGGTCTGTCAGCCCAGTTAAGACTCACTCATATGTGTTTGTGAGGTGCTTTTGAGCTCTCTATGAGATATTTATGTAGCAGGGTGACAATCACTGTAATAATTTAGCATTTTGATTTATTCACTTGTATTGTAATTTGTTTTATTTGTAGAATATAACCCTGTACAATTGATTTGATTTAAATTTTGAGTATTGTTATTTGCTTCATAATTTTTTCACTGTAGTTTAAATAGCTATTTTCTTGTGTTTGTTTTAATGTTGCACATTTGTCTTGTATTTATCTATATTGAATTGAGGGTTTGCACGTCTTTTTTTGTATTGCTATCCTGAAGTGACTCGTTACGCTGAATGACTGTTGAACTAAAATACTCACGAGGAAAGTTATATTGAGTATTCACAGGTTCATCAATAAGCTACTAACAACCAAACGAGCAAGGTAGGCCGAAATGGTCTCCTCTCGTTTGTAAACTTTCTTATGTTCTTATGTACAGGGCACACCCAGCAGTCAGAGGGAATGCATGACGTGGCCAGCCCAAACACCAGCATGCCTGAAGGCTGCCGGCCTCAGACCCCCTTTTTGGCACAACATCTAAAGAACTGGCACTCTTGCATCTCAGACTCCTGGGTGCTCGCCACTGTGGAAAACGATTCCATGTTTCAGTTCCGCCTGGGACCTCCTCCCATTCGAGGTATCATGAATACTTTCATGGCAGGAACCGGTTACACTATGTAACCCTCTCTGTACATTACTTGGGATCACTATCCCCTAAAGTAACCTACTGATGAGCAGGTGCTCATATGACGACTCCTGCTGCTTCACATGGCCTTGGCTGGGCATTGCCTTCACAAGCACCGCTTGCAGTTTCAGGGTTGCGTAGCTGTCGTTCCTGCAGAGCGCACTCTCTCCTCCAGAGTATACGCAGCTCACCCTCTGCAGCATGGCGCTGCTGTCACCCAGAGCGATCCCCACTGGATGTTTTTATGCTGATGGACACGCAGTTGAGACCCGCCCACCGCTGCAATTCCCCTCAACCAACCCTAGCAGGCAGCAAGTCTCAATCAAGCGCCCGTCTGTAAACAATAATTTAATCACACAAATCAACTCCAAAAGAAGACACACAATAAACCATTTCCAGATGCAAATTATACCAACACTAATTCCCACCTGTGCAAGGTAATTGCCCTGCCACAAGGGGGAAGAGCTATTTATTTATTTTTTTAATACCATGTGACTGGAATGGAGAGTGCTTATTTTGGCTGGAGCGTGGGAACAGAGCGGGAATTGCAAGCAGTGGAGCAGAATGCAAGAAAGAGAGAAGCAGACAGAGGATGTTATCGCTCACATTCTCTGAACCACACACAGTACAGTACTAGCAATGGCAGATGACAGTCTGATCCCTGGTTTCAATTGAATAATATTACATTGAAATATAATGACCTACAAATTTTTGCTAGTTTTATTACTAATACTTCCATCCATCCATCCATTATCATTCCGCTTCTCCTGGTGAGGGTCGCAGAGGCAGCATGCTGAGTAGGGAGGACCAGACTTCCCTTTCCCCAGCAACAGATTCCAGCTCATCCAGCTCATCCTGGGGAATTCCCACATGCTCCCAGGCCAACTGTGAGATGTAATCCCTCCAGAGTGTCCTGGGTCGGCCCCGAAAGATCTCCAAAGAAAGCCTCCCAGGGGGCATCCTTACCAGTAATAACTACTGTGTTAATTCAATTTTCACTTTTTATACTGTTTATACAAGCCTGATGGAAGTTTGCAGAGAGCTATGGCTGTCACAAGCAAGGGTACCCAACACGGATAAGGTGGCATTACTGGACGTGCCGATATCCCCGTGGCATAAATTCGGCCTGGCTGTGAAGGAGATCTTACAGCGCTCACTTTACCATTGCTTCCTCCCCGTGATCCAGTGCAGGGTAGGTCGAGCCATTGGTAGCTCCCCCCCAGGCACGCACCATCACCAGGAAGGTCCCAGTACCCACAGTGTGGCACCGCCTACTACAGTCCACAGTGGTGATGGGAAACTGAGCCCCTCCACAGAGCACGAGGAATGCAGGCCGCGGTGAGTCCATACAACAACATTCCAGGAGACAATTCCAAGGCCGTTACCCTAGGCAGCTACCTTGGAGTGCTCCACCCCAATCTCCGTACAACATCTGCAATATTGACGCGCTTGCACCTCGGACACCAGGGTGCTCGCTACCGTGCAAAACGGTTAAACGCTGCAATTCTGTTTGGGACCTCCCCCCTTCCAAGGAGTCACGCACACATCCGTGTACTCAAAGAGGAAGTGGCCGCCTTGCTGTGCAAGCGAGACCACACCTCCTGCAGAGAGGGGTTCTTCTCGAGATATTTTCTAGTACCCAAGAAGGACGACGGCTTTTGTGGTTCCAAAAATGGTTGGGTCTGATGGCTGCATCCGTATCAGCCATCGAGCTGGGTGCATTATGCATGTGCCCGCTCCAAGCGTGGCTCAATGCCTTCCACTTACACCCCAAGCACGACAGACCATCGACTGACAGTGTCTCACACGAGCTCCGCGGCATTATGAAGGTGGAAACATGTGCTGGTCTGAACGGATAACCCATCAGTGGTGGTGTATGTCAACCACCAGGATGGCCTCTGGTCCCCGGGGTTGTATCGCGTCACCTTCCAGCTCTTGATTTGGGCTCAACGCAGCCCAGGCTGGTGAACTGGGCAGCGGACCTCCTGTCGAGGGACGGTGCGCATCCGTCAGAGTGGCGAGTCCACCCACAGGTGGTGGAGTGCATTTGGGAATGGTTCGGGAAGGCACACCTCGGTGGCGATGATACATTGCCCCCTGTGGTATTCCCTCCACTGCTTCAGCAGTCCACTCAGCATCAACACCCTAGCCCACGAGTGGCCCGGGACACTCCTTTACGTGTTCCCGCCAGTACAGTTGCTCCCGGCCTTCTTGGAGACGGTCCGGTTAGACAAAGCAACAATTCTCCTAGTGGCCCCCAGATGGCCCAGGAGAATATGGTTCTCGAACCTATGCCAGCTCATACAAGGCCAGCCCTGGGAGAGCCCGCTCCCCATACATCATACCTAATGTTGTTGGTGGTCATCTTTTCTTTCAGGGAACCAGGGTTACGGTAAGTAACCTAATGTTTTCTATTGCAGGGACTTAAAGGTATCCACAGTTAGCATGGTAAAGTGGTCTCTCATGTATAGGTTCATGCTATGTGAAGACTGCTGTATCAGCTAATGTGAAACCAAAACCAGATGTTAGAGTATGGAATTCTATAGGATTAAGACTGAACATGTTCAGAGCCAAATGAGATGCAATCTATGTAAGCTTTAGTTATTGCTTGTGTCGAAATGGACTGTTAGCAGTTACCTCCGTACCTGTTATGAAAGGACGTTCCCAGTTGAAGGCAATGGCTACTTACTTTTTTGACTGCAAGTTAGGTGACTACCAGCGTTCAACAAGAAGAACGTGGGTTGCAGTCATTGTGATGTTTCCGTATCTTGAAGCAAATGTAGTCAAGTATTGATTAGCATCTGTTAAGAATAATATTCCATCAATCAATAAATCATGTAATTCGAACAATTATAAAAGTAGAATTGTCTGATTCATTATAGTAAATAATAAAGTTACCACAACCTACAGTGGAAATATGAAAATTATACACCCTGCTAAAAAAAAAAAGCCTTGCTAAATCCAAGATACTAACCTCAATATATTTTACCAATCAAACTCTTAGAGTGTCTAATATAAAACCTGTTATGCCTTAACCTAATAAAAAAACGCTTTTTTATCTATGATTATTTGCCTTACCTTATTACAATTTGTTTTGTTTAAAAAAAAACATCAATTATAACCACACTTAATAATTTCATCAGATGGCTTCATATCGCCAAAAAACATCTGTAACACTTTACATGAAGTGTCTCTACTGTGTATTAAAGACATGTTTACTTACATACATAATTACGATGTTGTTATGCATAGTTACAATGCACTAAATGTGTAAATCCTTTCCATGACATATGTAAGTACCAAATTGTATCAGAAAAGGGTTAGGGTTAGGGTTAGGGCTAAGAATTAGAGAGGGAGAGAGATTTAAGTCTGGTTCAGGATTAAGGTTATATTCTGCAAAAAAAACAAAAAAAAACACATGGTAAAAAAATTAGTCAAAAATCTATATCACACATCTGGATACTATTGTGGACAGGTAATATATTCTTAAAACAATAACTGTGTCCTATTATAATGTACAAACCCATTTTCAATATCCCTCTCTGAAAACGATGGCGGATTTACACGTTATAACAAGACAAAAATAGACCACATTCCAGACCGCTCTAAGTTCATAAATTGAGTGAATGATTCAATACTGGGAATCTCTTCTTAAAAAGATGGTATTTATTAAGCGTGCAGCAAAATAAGTTTTAAAATCACACAAAACAGTTACACAATTAATATCGCATTAAAAGCATTACAATGAGAACTAAGGATTTAAATGACAATTCACCAAAGAAATATTAGTACTTACTGACATTACAACAAGGGATCGCACAATACCTGAATAGATATTTAAGAGTATTGTTACCTAGCTTGGAAAGCAGTCACATTCAGCGTTCTGCTACCTTGTGTTTCTCTGAGTGTCAGGGCCCCTGACCTAGATGGATAGATAGATACTGAGAGCTGAGGACTCCACGTGAGCGAGCAGGGATCAGAGGAGATCAGGAGATCTGTGGGGCAGTCAGGAGATCAGGGAGCAATCAGAGAACCAAGGAGCTAATGTTTACAGTCAGCGTCTATACTTAAAAAAAGAGATGGTTTGAATTTCCTGCCACATGCTCCGATTGGCTAGTTTGTGCCTGAATGGGCTTGCAATCTTGATTGATCTCTCCCCCTTTTGTCTGATCTTTTAAAACGTGCATAACTTTTGCTAAATAATTCAGATTTAGTAGTGGTTTTAAATCAATACAATGTGACATTTGTCTTCAATCTCTAAATCTTTAAGCTAATTTAAAGTCATTTTTCTCTTTCTTTCAGGCTTGTGTTAAACCATCCTTTTCTCACTAGACTGGGTAATTCAATTGCAGAGATGGGTTTGATCAGCCTTTTGTTTCCTGAGTGCCTGATGCATTCAGGTGTTAGATTGATCATTATCGCTAGGCAAAGTTAGACAAATTAGTTTAAAGATTTAATTCAATTCTGTTAAAATTAAAATATCCACGACATTTGCAATATATTTGTAAATACAAAGACTATATGATCTACACACCCCAATACTTGCCATACATGTATTTATATAATTTTTAACTAATCCCATTAAAAACGTATCACCAAAAAATATGAGTTCATACTTTCCATACATTGTAATTCTGCCAGCAGAGATCCCAGTTGGAGTTGATACCAGAAATTATTATTTTACAGGTAACATTGTAAAAAAAAAAAAAAAAAAAAACGATTTACATAAAACTCAAAAATAGCTAAAAAGAAGCCCTTCATATATTATAGCCAAGGTCTGAGTTTCTATCAGTAGAACTTCCAACCAAGCTCTACTGGTAGACATTGGATTGCGTCAAGTTGACATGGAAAGAGTTTTATTTTCTGATGAATTTCCTAAGCCTAAGGATTCAGTCCGTCTTGCATTTGCTTTGCTTGATTGGGGAAAAGTCCTTGATCCCAGCATTTAGGAATTGGTTTTCTCCAACATGACAGCGATGAAATTGATTCCGTCGCTTTGGATGTAAGAGCTCCCGGCAAAGATGTAGAGAATGGGGTTGATGCTGTTGCTAAAGAAGGCAAAGGCCGTCAGGGTGGATTTGGTGGTGTGCACCACATCCAGGAAGGCCTTGTTGAGTGATTCTTCCCCAGCTAAAGCATCCGAAACCTGGATGAGGTTCACAATGTGGTAGGGCATCCAGAAGACAGAGAAAGCGACCACAATGGGAAGGATAATCTGTTTGCTTTTGTTCTCAAACACGCTTCTCAATTTCCAGAAAATGTATAAAGAGCAGAAGAGGATAATGGAAAAGGGAATCAGGAACCCAGCGATGGTCTCCAACAGGTATTGCAAAACCAAGTGCTTTGGATCATTGTGGCACGGTAAACAGTAAAACAATTCTCCTTTTGAGAAAACCCTGTATTAAAAAAGGAGAAAAAGAAAGTACTGGTTTGTTAGTAAGTAGGGCTGGGTTTTACACTTGCATTTAATAAGTTGTGTTGAGAACATTCTTTTTTTTTTCAGTTCGATATTCTAGTTCAAAGTCCATGGTGCTAACAAAAGACCAGTAAATCTAGCCTATATATATACATTTGCTGCCATGTTGTAGGTCACAGGTTTTTGTATGTGAAAAACACACACATTAAGGTAAAGAGCACTTTTTAAAACTGTTCTACCCTTGATTTTCTCCCAATTTGAAATGCACAATTATTCAACTCTGCTCACTGCTGCAACCCCTGCACTAACTCGGGAGACACAAAGACGAGCACTCTGAGTACATGGATGGACCTCCCCCTTACGTTGCTGGGTCAAATTAATGTCATAAAAATGAATGTGCTGCCTCGATTCCTATACCTGTTCCATTCATTTCCTGTTTCTCTCCCACTTAACTTTTTTACAATGCTTAATAAATTAATAAAGCAATTTATCTGGCACCGTAAATCTCCTACAGTGAGCTTGGACAAGTTAACCCTTGCATACGGTTTTAGAAGCTTATTCCTTCCCAACTTTAAAATGTATTAGTGGGCAGCTCAAAACAGATTCATATCAATGTCGTGCCAGACTGATTCATTTCTTGGCTTTAGATTGAGAATTTTGAGCTAAACAAGGACGTAGGGGCTGATATAATATATAAATGTAACCAAAAATTATTAAGAAAAAAAAACTCCCATTAACCATTAACCCCTTGCGGTCCTATGTCGGACCAGGTCCGACATTACAATTTTCCCTTTCCAGTCCGATGTCAAACCCTGACCGACATCATCAAAAAAGACGTAAAGCACAGGTCTCTAGTCATTTTTTCTCCAGAAAAAGCAGAGAAAACCTTTCAATGTTTGAGTGAGGCTGATAGGAGCTGAATAAAGCTGAATAAAAAAACAAAAACAAAGGGCGTGTCTCATAGCCCCTTGTCCCACAGAAATAACACGGACATAAAAAGAGGAGAGAGCTGCTTCTGCATCCAGCACTCAAAGAATATCACTGACATTTGCAGAGCTTTTTGAGATGTTATAATAAAAAAATGAATCACTTGGATTGCATTATTGAGGAGTTTGGTGATAAAACAAGTGATCAGGAGAGGGTTTATCAGTGTGCACATCTATAAAGAGGTATGTGAAAAATACAGTGAACAAGGGATGGGGCTTGGCTTTAGATACAGTACTGAGTGTCATTTGGCGATTCAATGCCTTTTAGACCTGTTTTACTCTGAATAAATAAATAAATAAATAAAATAACTAGTGCATTGTAAAATAAACACACTGTTTGAAACCTTGGATTGGACCGGACACGGCCTGACAAGCGCTTATAAACCTGACGCTAAGGGTTATTATTTAAATTATATATATATATATATAATATATATATATATATATATAGTTATAATATATATATATAGATATAATATATATATATATAAATATAAAAAGAGTGGATTTTTTCTCACCTAAGATCCCTATATGGGAAAACAACTTATTACCAGTGATTTTTAAAAACAACATTTTTAAATCTTGGCATGAGAACGGGATTACCCACTTAGAACAGTGCTATCAGGATGGCATGCTTTTGTCCTTTGAAAAATTTCAATTGTCTAACAAACATTTTGTTTGTTTTCTACAACAGAGAAATTTCATTAGAACAACATTAAAAGGTCAGCTGAGGTTGTCCGATATGACAAAGATTGAATCTCTTTTCCATCAGGAACAATCATCTTGTAAATGTATATCCAGAGTCTATAATACACTTAGCAATGCTCTAATCTTCAGCTGTTCTGGCAGGAGGTCTGTGACACTTTGTTGCTGATTCTTGATATCCCTTTCCCAGTGGACCCTCAGATCTGTCTGCCAGGGAACTTCTCTGGAGTTCCGCTCCCAAATAAACATGCAATAAAATGTATTGACCTGGCACTGGCTATGGCTAAAAAAAATATACCTCTGAAGTGGAAGCTAGACTCCGCTCTTCCGGTTTCACTGTGGTTTTCTGAAATTAATGGCTGTCTATTTTTGGAAAAAAATACTTATGCTATAAGAAACAAAACAAACATATTTTATAAAATATGGCAACCTTATATAGATTACATGGAGGGACTTCCTTTGAGGCATATTGACCCTAATATATTTAAGGTGCTATATACTGGATATATGCCAACTAACATAACTGGTATGGATATTTTTTTCTTTGTGTTTGTACAGTTTCTTTTTGTATCTTTCTGCCATTATGTTTTGTAAAATGGAAAATAAAAATAATATAAAAATAAAAAAAATAAAAGCATCTGCCCCACTCTTAAATAAATATCTCCTCTTATAAATGCTCACTGGCGGTAGAAGAGCATGGGAATCGCGAAGAGGAATGCCAGGCTCCAGATGACCAGCAGAGTCTTGAGGAGAGCCCTCTTGGTGCGCAGCTGCTGTGACAGGAAGGGACGGGACACGGCCAGGAAACGGTCGAGGCTCATGGCGGTGATGAGGAAGGTAGATGCGTACATGTTGACACTGCAGAGGTAATGAACCAGCTTGCAGAAGGCCAGCCCAAACTCCCATCCTTGGCCCCGGGTGGCAGAACGTATGAAGAAGGGAGTGCTGAGCAGAACCAGGGCGTCCGCTGTTGCCAGATTCAAGACCAGCAGGCAGGTGACGGAGCGCCGATCCACACGACACAACACTGTCCACATCACAAACAAGTTCCCTGGGAAACCCAGAATAAATGCCAAGGTCAGGCAGACAGTGCTCAGGATTTGAGAGAGGCCAGGGGAGGAGGAAGGAGGTGGAGGGTGGAGGGAGAGGAAGGGGGTGGTAGAAGAGGAGAAATTCATTTTTTGATGCTGGACTGGAATCTGGTTAAGAATCAAGATCCTGTGAAAAGAAAGGGGAAAAACAAAGACACATTTTTCTTCTGATTTAATTCTCACATTTTCTCAAAAGAACATAATAAGGTCAAGTGGCCAGGATTTGAGAGGTTGAGACCAGGGGAAGAAGAAGAAGGTGGAAAAGGAGACGGGAAGGAGGTAGAGGAAGACAAGTTCATAGTCTGGTTTGCGATAGGCTGCCTCTGCAGAAGCTAAAGATAAAAGAAATTTATAATGTAAGCTGGATTGCTCCTGTATGAATATAGCGATCTCAGTTCAATGGTGGAAAATCCACTTTCAATTACTGGTACAGACTTTCCTCATTTTTCCATTAATTATAATTCACATGAGAGCAATCAAGGAGTCACCATTACATCTCAAGAGCAGCTTATCTTGCACATAAGAAACTACGGTGCAGATCTAAAGTTTAAAACACCACGACTCTTGTATGTTATAGTATGTAATAGTAGTTCCAAATTACAATCTTTTATGATTTATAATAAGGTAAGATATTGCGTGCAGGGTGTCTCATCATAAGTTTCAGTAGCCAGAGCCACAAGAGATGTCATCTCTTATAAAAGTGAATATGTTGCAATTATGGTGAAGCTGTGTAAAATGTTAAATTGTAAATGTGTGCACCCAATACCAATGGCTATGTTTTCCATTTATTGATTCCAGTATTCAAAAGTTTCACGTCTATAGTGACACAACTAATATGACATCTAGTTACCTAATTGTCTGGGAGACAAGTCAGGTATGGAGATCGTCTATCATGAGGAGAGGGTTCAGGTAAGCTGTGTGTGTGTGTGTGTGTGTGTGTGTGTGTGTGTGTGTGTGTGTGTGTGTGTGTAGCTGAACTTTGTAAACCCCTCCACTATGCTTATCTAAACACTAGTTAATTTCTTGGCATGAGTTATAATGTCAATCCACCAAGGTCAAAATGTACCTCAGTTGATCAGATCCTTGCTCCTGTGCCCAGCCTGGTTGAGTAAAATAACAAGTAGGATAACCCACTCCTAATGCAGCTGGGCTATACAGTGTGATCTTTACAAAATCATTTTAAAGATCAATCATCTGCAATGTAGATGATTTAAATTGCAATTGAACAGAGGAATTAATGATGAATAATGAATTTTGCAGGAGACTTTGTCTGTGGGTGCTGACAGCTATCCGCTATGCTGGCAACTAGCGAAAACACGATAACAGTGTGTAGTCCGAACATAAGAACTTAAGAAAGTTTACAAACGAGAGGAGGCCATTTGGCCCATCTTGCTCATTTGGTTGTTAGTAGCTTATTGATCCCAGAATCTCATCAAGCAGCTTCTTGAAGGATCCCAGGGTGTCAGCTTCAACAACATTACTGGGGAGTTGATTCCAGACCCTCACAATTCTCTGTGTAAAAAAGTGCCTCCTATTTTCTGTTCTGAATGCCCCTTTGTCTAATCTCCATTTGTGACCCCTGGTCCTTGTTTCTTTTTTCAGGCTGAAAAAGTCCCTTGGGTCGACACTGTCAATACCTTTTAGAATTTTGAATGCTTGAATTAGGTTGCCACATAGTCTTCTTTGTTCAAGACTGAACAGATTAAATTCTTTTAGCCTGTCTGCATATGACATGCCTTAAGCCCGGAATAATTCTGGTCGCTCTTCTTTGCACTCTTTCTAGAGCAGCAATATTTTTTTTATAGCGAGGTGACCAGAACTGCACACAATATTCAAGATGAGGTCTTACTAGTGCATTGTACAGTTTTAACATTACTTCCCTTGATTTAAATTCAACACTTTTCACAATGTATCCGAGCATCTTGTTAGCCTTTTTTATAGCTTCCCCACATTGTCTAGATGAAGACATTTCTGAGTCAACAAAAACTCCTAGGTCTTTTTCATAGATTCCTTCTCCAATTTCAGTATCTCCCATATGATATTTATAATGTACATTTTTATTTCCTGCGTGCAGTACCTTACACTTTTCTCTATTAAATGTAATTTGCCATGTGTCTGCCCAGTTCTGAATCTTGTCTAGATCATTTTGAATGACCTTTGCTGCTACAACAGTGTTTGCCACTCCTCCTACTTTTGTGTCGTCTGCAAATTTAACAAGTTTGCTTACTATACCAGAATCTAAATCATTAATGTAGATTAGGAATAGCAGAGGACCTAATACTGATCCCTGTGGTACACCACTGGTTACCACACTCCATTCTGAGGTTTTTCCTCTAATAAGTACTTTCTGTTTTCTACATGTTAACCACTCCCTAATCCATGTATATGTGTTTCCTTGAATCCCAACTGCGTTCAGTTTGAGAATTAATCTTTTGTGCGGGACTTTGTCAAAAGCTTTCTGGAAATCTAAATAAACCATGTCATATGCTTTGCAATTATCCATTATCGATGTTGCATCCTCAAAAAAATCAAGCAGGTTAGTTAGACACGATCTCCCTTTCCTAAAACCACGTTGACTGTCTCCCAGGACCCTGTTACCATATAGGTAATTTTCCATTTTGGATCTTATTATAGTTTCCATAAGTTTGCATATAATAGAAGTCAGGCTTACTGGTCTGTAGTTACCTGGTTCAGTTTTGTTTCCCTTTTTGTGGATCGGTATTACGTTTGCAATTTTCCAGTCTGTCGGTACCACCCCTGTGTCAAGAGACTGCTGCATGACCTTGGTTAGCGGTTTGTAAATTACTTCTTTCATTTCTTTGAGTACTATTGGGAGGATCTCATCCGGCCCAGGGGATTTGTTTATTTTAAGAGCTCCTAGTCCCTTTAACACTTCTGCCTCAGTTATGCTAAAGTTATTTAAAACTGGATAGGAACTGGATGACATGTGGGGCATGTTGTCAGTATCTTCCTTTGTAAAAACTTGTGAAAAGTAATCATTTAATATATTTGCTATTTTTTTTTCTTCATCTACGATTTTGCCATTTGTATCTCTTAAACATTTAATCTCCTCTTTGAATGTTCGCTTGCTGTTGTAATATTGGAAAAACATTTTGGAATTGGTTTTAGCTCCCTTAGCAATGTTCATTTCTATTTCTCTCTTGGCCTTTCTAACTTCCTTTTTGACTTGCGTTTGCAGTTCTGTGTACTCTTTCTGCGTACTTTCTTTTTGGTCTTTTTTAATGCTCTATAAAGTGCCTTTTTTCGCTGAATATTTTTTTTAATTGATCTATTAAACCATTTTGGCAATTTAGTTTTACATTTAGATTTGTCTACTTTAGGGATGTAATTGTTTTGCGCCTGTAGTACTACATTTTTGAAGAACAACCATCCTTCTTCTGTCGGTGTTTTCTCTATTTTACTCCAGTCTACTTCTGTTAGTCTCTGTTTCATACCTTCATAGTTTGCTTTTCTAAAATTATAAACCTTAGCTTTAGTCATTACTTTTGGGGTTTTAAAAAACACTTCAAATGAGACCATGTTGTGGTCTGAGTTTGCCAGTGGTTCTCTGACCTCTGTTTTAGTTATTCTGTCTCCGTTATTTGAAAAGACTAAATCAAGGCATGCCTCCCCTCTAGTCGGTGCCTTGACAAATTGTGTTAGGAAGCAGTCATTTGTCATTTCCACCATTTCAATTTCATCCTTCGCGCTACCCACCGGGTTTTCCCATTTTATATGGGGGAAGTTGAAATCCCCCATTAGTATGGCTTCTCCTTTGCTACACACATTTCTAATGTCATTGTATAACAGATTAACAGTCTGGTATCGCCACGTATAAGAAATGGCTTTTCGGGGCCACTTCCCCACAAAAGAAGTCGTCGCCAATGAAATGAAAATGATTCATGGTTCCTTTTTAAAAACCACAAGCAGCTTCTCTGTAAGTAGAGGGTACAGTAAACATTTGTGCATCTGTGTTTATGTGTTTTTGTGTTAATTAGTTCCAGTTACTTTTTAAAGGGGATTTAGCACTTTGAAACTGAACTGTTAGTGATGGTTCCTACTTCTGTCACAGATGAATGTGATACATCAGGCATAGACAGCTATAAAAGCTGTGCAGCTTCACTCTGACCATGCAGTAAATGCTGACATTTCTCAACATTATCTGACCCTATGTGATTTCAGGTTGCAGACGCATGAGAAAAGGCTGTACGACTTTCCAAAAAAGATGCACGTCGCAAGAGTGTGGATGATGTAATTCCGACCTGTCACACAGGGTCGGAGACCATCGACCTCTACCAGAATTTATGTCGGAGTCTGAAATATGAACCAACCTTTAAGAAGAATGCCCCCAGCTAGCTGCTTTGCAAAGTTGTTTAGAATCTGTGACAGGTGGATTTATGTGTTATGAGACCTGTGTTCTGTGTGTAACTGCCTTAATAAACGATTTTTGATTTTGTACGGTTCTCCTTGTCTGGCTACCTTATTTCCGGACCCAAAATGCATAACAATAAACATATATTCGAATTACCTTATTGAAATGGTTCTTCTGAGATTCTACTTCTCATTTGAATTAGAGACATTTGTTGTCTTGAATGCTTGGACATACATCCATGTTCAATACATCTCTGTGTTAAAAGACAACTGTACAGCAATTTCAGTGTTATGGAGAACATTTAGACCAAATTAGACATAAAATAAGACAGATTTCCTTTTTTTATTATACACACTTCTGTATTTGAAGTTGGCTTGGTTTAGAATACAGATACTAATTTTCACATGCTTTCTAAAAACCACAAGCAGCTTATCTGTAAGTAGAGGGTACCGTAAATGTTTGTGCATCTGTGTTTGTGTGTGTGTGTGTGTGTGTGTGTGTGTGTGTGTGTGTGTGAGTGTGTGTGTGTGTTTGTATTAATTTGTTCTGTTATTTTTTTAAAAGGGAATTGAGCACTTTGAAACCGAACAGTCAAGACCAATGCCCCCAAAAAACGGGTTCACGCTTTGCAAAGTTATTATGAATCTGTGAAGTCGTATCCAATATTCATAAAGATACACGGAAGAGGTGGCATCACTGACAACAGCAGCAACATGTTATTGATACTGAGTTCTTTAAAACAAGTCCTAATATAATAGATGTTAACACTTTACATTATGCGTCTCTAATTACTGTCTGTTTACATAGTAGTTAAATACAGGTCATGGACATAATGTGTAAATCTTTTTGCACAATATATGTAAGAACACAATTGTATCAGAAAAGGGTTAGGGATCGGGTTAGGGTTATATCTTGCACAAAGATTTACATATCAAGTACATTGTAATTATGCAAATGACATTGCAATTATGTGTAAGTACACATATTTATTTACTAAATTTACTGTGTCATTACTATGTAATTACATTCCATTAATGAACTTAATGTAAGGTGTTAATGATAATATTTACATTTATGTCATAGAGGGTTTTTTTCCAGGTTGTTTTTTTTTTTATATATATATATATATATATATATGTACCATGGCTTCCTCATTTGAAAAGAGCTTCGTCGAGGCGGAACCCTGTTATGGCCTCGTGAACGTCTTTTTAGATAAACTAGATCACAAACTTTTCTTATGAAAGTATGTTCTTATGTTCTAAAGCCCTTTGTTGTTTCTTCAGCATACAGTACATAAAATACAACTAGAGATCAGCCTACCTTTAATGGAGAAGGAATATTTTGGTTTTGGCTTTCAGAAATTCTCCTCATTTTCCAGGAAGAACCCCTCTTTAATCAAACTGATACTATTGAATACATCCTGCTTTCAACAGGAAATGTTGATTTCTATCAGAACCTGTGCTACCCGACATTTGCAAGTTACTTGTCTTATTTGGGTCTGCTTTATTTACATTATCACCAGCCGCTATTAAAGGAGGGCTAACCAAGGTGACCAGTACCCTTCTCTTACCCGTTATTAGTTTTATTTAAATTAAATATAATTCAATATGTGGTGTTTGTGAGTTATACAATTGTTAAGGTTATAGTTTTTGTATCCATTTGGTTCTTGATAGCACACATTCTAATTACTATGGTCTGGTCTGTAGTATAAATTATATTTCTATACATATTAGCACCCCCGTAACCATTACAGAATGTGATGTACAAAATAAATGTATCAAAATTCACTGCAATTGTCAAAAACAACTTGCATAAAAATCTTACAACACAAGAGACAAAATCATGCTAACAAGAATGAGAATTGGGTATTGTGGGGTAAATAGGTGTTTATTGAGGGTGGGAATTAATGAAAATGGATTCTGTGCTATTTTTACATGTTGGATTAACACATGATTTCCATTACATGAGAGTAGATGTTGAACTTCATGCTGATTTGAACTCTGCTCTCGCCAAGATAAGCACCAACTAAGACATGGCTTTACAGTAAACTAATGTGATCCATCTGCATCTCCATCCATTTGCGTTGTTTTCCATCTGATGATGTAGATATCCTTCTGTTTGGTGTTGATTGCTGAAGTGTAATGCTGGCTCCAGGAATCAGCTCATTTTGCCTCCCCAGCGCATCAGCACACACAACAGCTGCGATGCTGGCTCCGGGGATCAACCCAGTGCATCAGCATGACAACCGTCTGGATTGAGCTAAGTAGGGTACATCTCTGGGGTCTTCAAGTGGGCACCTTCCATCCTCTGTGTTTCGTTGACTAGCCCATGACAAGAGGGTTCAACAGTGATTCTGGCATCCCAGCATCACCCCCCTCTATCCCCCACTCAACTCAGCCCAGCTTACTTACCTGTACATCAGCGCTGCTTTCTTTCTATTGTGCTTGAGATCCCCATCCAGAATCTTTCCGTCTCAACCACAGCCAGTTGCTGCTCTCTTCTGCTGCTTCAGATCAGTTCTTCACTGTTTAACGCAACTCTTGGCCACTGAACCCGACGTCTCTGAGAAACCGGGTTGTAAAGTGTGCCACAAATCCTCGACAACCCACCTCCACTGGATAAACTCGGACTCTCCATCCTCGCTGTTCCGCTTCAGCAGCTAGTTGAGCATATCGAAGTTTCTTCCTCTCATACGCCTCATCCATAGCATCTTCCCATGGTACTGTTAACTATCAGATGAACAAGGCGTGCTGATCCAGACCACAAGACAATGTCTGGTCGAAGGTTAGTGGTAGCAATCTCAGGTGGAAAAATAAGCCGTTGACCAACATCTGCCAGCATCTTCCAGTCTCTTTAGCAGCCTCCAGTTGTCCTGAGCGAGGCTTGATTTTAACACCTTTTCTTGGTGGTTGCTCTCGTGGGTGGAGGAATATTGTCTTTTGTGTGTAATGCTTTGATGGAACTGGTGGCAACTTATTGGTCAGGTTACGCTTGTCTTCAGGAACGCTTCGGTTCCATTTAGCCTTTCTAAAGTAAAACAGAGATCCACATTTACTGTGTCCCATGCAGTTTTCACACACTCTTGGACATTTAACTCCAGGCTTGTGCCCGTTGAGGTTCTTATCTCTCTTACTCTGGTTCATTTGACCGGGGTCACAAGGATCATTAGGTTCATCACTGTGGTATCCACTCAAGTCCTCCTCACGTCTATGACAGGGGTGCTGATATCCTGCAAACTGTGGTTTGCTTCCTGTCGCTGGATTTCATTCTACTGACTTGACTGACTTCATAAGAAGTACTGATCAATGCAAGGCGAAGCCCTTGTCCCTTCTCCCGCAAGCATTACATTCTCCCTTGATGAATCTTCAAACCCCTGACCTTTGTCGCCTTGCTCCAGCCACAGACACAAACCTGGAGCTCCATGTCTTTGCTAACTGCAGATCTTGAACTAATCTTTTTTGAAGTACTCTCCATTCTCATATCTGTTTCCGTTCCTAAATCTTTAATCGCGCTATCCAACGTTGAGTCATTTTCCGCCCCCGCTCTCGCAGGGGTATTTTTGTCTTTAATTTCTTAGAAGCCTTGGGCGGGTGTCACCAGCATCCTGTTTACCTTTTAAAACATAGAGCTGGATACTGCCGACCAGGGTAGCTAACCCTTGCCAGCCCCAATGAGGTCTCTTTCCTCCTGTCAGCTGTCTCTCCATGCTGTCACAAGGTATTTCTCTTGTTGCCAGCTGCACTATTCACAGCAGTCATTGGATGTTTCCAGATCTTCATGATTTCCATTACATGAGAGTAGATGTTGAACTTCATGCTGATTTGAACTCGGCTCTCGCCAAGATATATACCAAAAGTGGTATCAGTGCATTGAACAAGACCTGTGTTTTTATTTAATATGTCAGTGTGAGGTAGTGCAATCATGTGACATTATTAGAGTTCAAAGGTCAAGCAGAGTCATGTTTTGAGCTGTTTTTGGACCTCTTTTAGTTAAATGGTTGAGTATATTCATCAGATTATGTGTCAGTTTTTTTCCCAAAAAGATTCCATCTAGAGCTATGGCCAAACATTTTGCATCCTCTATAATTTTAGGATTGAGACATGATTTAAAAAAAAACAAAAAACTATATGAACATAATTTAGAGCTTTTATTTAACATCATGCAATCAATGTATTGCATGTTAAATTCCAAAAAGTCCTTTTTTTTGTCAGTCTTTTATTAAGTATATGGAGATCTGCAAACCACTGTGTAATTCAATGTTAGGACTTAGACCAATTCAATTCGTATCCTGAAAACAAACTGAAATCATAAAAAAAGACTGACCTAAAAAAGGTGAGAGAGTGATTGGAGAACACTATTAATAAATAGAAATGCATCAAGCGGCATAAAGTGAAATGTGGTGCTGTCTATTATTGAGTGATAGGGGAATGAGTGGTAGATTGGCGGATAGCCTGAGCTAATGGTTCAAATGACAGGGCAAACAGCAGAGGGGATAGCGGGCAGCCCTGTAATAGTGTGGTGTTGAAACACCACCATGGGACTTGAGCAGGAGTTTCAATAGGGATAAACCTGCAATAATTTGCGTTTGCGAATAATTTCTGCACTATGTACTTCAGAGAAAAAGAATTTTGATGCAAAAATGAAGTCAATCCTAGAGAAGGATTTACGCCTGGCCAAGAAGAAAGTGAATTCTCTCATTGAAGGGTTAAACGCACGCCAGACATCGACTAAAGCTATCAGAAATTAAGCGTAGCATAGCAGAAGCAGCGAGGTGCTGTGTATTGCACTGCTGCAACCCCGACCGTTCATGTCAGCACCAAGAATTCATTTAAAATCCGATAGGTCTAATAATATTTTGTTCAAGAAATTCAAGAATTCCAGATCAAATACCGTTGGGGCATACACCGATACAAAGGCGACTTTTTTTTTTTACCTGAAATAATAGTTTTAAGACAAACCACTCCCCAATCTCGATCTCCTTCTGTACCCAGAATAGTAATCTGGACATTGCAGCGCAATACAATCAGACAGCCCACCCACAGACATGAAATTCCCATAACATCGAAAAGAAAAAACAAAGTAAACATGCCTGGTAGATACACTAACATGGCAATCAGCCGAAGGTTAAAACAGCTAAGCCTCGTAGAACGTGCCATAAACAGAGCCCACTTAATTTTGGTTGGAATGTAACCAAGTAGTAAGCGCTGACACACTTAAACGCCTATGCAGTAAGAAATAAACTGAAAGTCAGTAAGTACATATCGATCTTAACATAAAAAAATATGTCTGTACACATATATACACATATCCACACACGCATACACACACAGTAATAGTAATGTGCACAGAACAACATTTTTCAGTTTGTTATATCCTTACTCCTATATACTTACAAATAAAAAAATACGAGATGCCCATCTACCCACATATCAGATTAACTTCTTAAATAAGCCACATTTAAGCAAATATCTGTATAACTGGGTAGGAAGAACAAAAAGGGTTAACAGGTAAAGAAAAATACACACTTATACATGTGTACACACACACACACACACACACACACACACGTATACATACACATATATAAAAATAGAGAAGAAACCCAATTACAATAATAATAATAATTAATATAATAATAATAATAATAATAATAATAATAATAATAATAATAATAACGTCCAGAAAGAACCCAAGGATCCATAGTTTAAAGGGGCAGTCAGTCAGCTTACATCAGGTAAATAGGAAGTTCAAGTTTGCCTGGTGAAGAAAAAAAAGGCCAGTAATAGATCCTGTATTGTAAAACAGTGCTCATAGATTCAACTTTATATACTCGGGATCAAGCACTAGAGGGCCAACGAAACCAACACAGCGGAGAGAGGAATTCAAAACAAAACAGAAACGTATTAATCCACTGACCACTGTGTAGTCAAATTTACACAGTGGCAAAATGAAAAGAGCAGCTGTAGAAAACACCATACATAGATATTTAGGTTATAGAGAGGGACGACGCTTCGCTCGAGCTTCCTCTGGTGTGTTGCACAGAGTTTGCACCCCCTTGTGTATAATTCTAAGTCGAGCTGGATATCGTAAAACATTCTGTATTCCATCTTGGTGTAAAGACGTCTGGATTTGTGAAAGCACTTTCCTGCGCAGTGTAGTGGCTTTTGAGTAGTCTGGAAACAGCAGTTCATCGTGACCATTTGAGTTATACACAGACAAGAGGAGACAGACGGCGCTTGCTTTTTCCCCAGACTAGGTGACTGAAACAACCCGTTGCTAGAGGACATTCGGAAGCCAATTCACTGACTGGACGCAGTTAATTGTCCAGTTAGTTTACATTGTTGCTTCTTTTTTTTTTAAATCCTGTTTGAACTGTTTATTTTCTTTTGACTGTCTCGCAACTTGGATTGTCATTTCTGTTAAAAAAAAAAAAGCGAGGTGTTTTTTTTTTTGTTTGTAGATTAATATAAACTTTAAATATATTGAAATCTATTGTTTGCTTCACCTGTGTGCACCCACATGCTCACAATATTTTTAATTTTAAAAAGGAAAACTGCTGTGTACCAAAAGGTGCAAAATCAAAAAGAAAAAGGTAATGTAGGAACACAAAAATGTGAATAATTGATATATATATATATCAATTATATCAGGATGCTTCGGACTACAAATCCTTCAGCATGATGGAAAATGCATAAACAAAGTTAAAAACAAGTTTTCTTTCAAAAGAAACTTACGCCAACACGAAATGTAGACGTGTTGCTTAGATGTTCCACGAAGCGATCAGCTAAACGCCCTTTTGTTTCTCCTGTGTAGTTTGTTACATTTCACACAACCAATGCAGTATACTATTCCTTTACTGGTGGTAAAAGAGTCATGAATAGTGAATGAAGATTTTAACCCTTTGATTACTGTGTTGTTGTGTATGTATTTAGCAGTGGGACAACGTGACCTGTTGCA